>NC_137960.1:7525508-7716705 GCF_963924665.1 Micromys minutus
AAGAGTAGCCAGTGCTCTTAACTGTTGAGCCATCTCTCCAGCCCTTACACAGTCAATTTTTAAACTAGATTGCTTTCTTTAGGTTTAGGTTTTAAATATGTTTATTTGTGTGTGTGCGCGTGCGCGCACACGTGTGTACGTGTGTGCATGCATGTGTGCAGATTTAAGGCTGCCCAGGGCTAGGGGAGGACAGCAGAGGGTGATCACTTGTGATTCTGGTGTTGGTTTTTCACAAAATCTCACAGGTTCGACTTTATCGACCGACTCGGGAGTCAGATGCTCGGGTGAAAACCTGCTAACTCAGAAAGGCACAGAAAACATACAGCTGACCTTCCTCCACAACCTATGTCCCCAAAAGGGGGTGTTTCAAACTGAATGCCCTCCCTTCCACTTCCTGTGTGTCTTTCATCTTCTTGACTTCCTCTTTTTTTTTTTTTTTTTTTTTTTTTTGTCCTGTATTGTCTTCCTGTCAACTGGTTGCTTTTTCTGCCTCTTGACCTATGGTTGACTTTACTCCTGTTTACAATATTCAAGCAGAAAGCTCTTGGATTAAAGGTGTGTACTATGGCTGAGCCACACCACAACTAAAAAACAGGTTTTCCCAGTAAATAAGACAATCTCGGGGGGGGGGGGGGGTTTCACAGTGTGATCAAATAAATATTCTGTGATAGTCTGGGATTCCTTTTGGGGTGATAAAAACATCCAGGAACTGACTGTGTGTGTGTGTGTGGCTCACATCTGTAGTACTAGAACTCAGGAGTATGAAGAGAGATGGTCACAAGTTCAGGATCATCTTGGGCTACTTAGTGAGTGTCAGATTAGCCTGGGGCTCATGATAAAATCTTGTCCCAATGAAATAAAACAAGTAACAAACAAACAAACAAACAAACTAATCGAAAACAACAAGAGGCCAAACAAGCAAGGAAATTCATCCTGGAGTATCCGGGAATTCGGTAGTGGGGAGGGCTGTGTGATTCTGCGCTAGTTTAAACAGGATGCACTGTTTCTTCTTAGAGGCTGAAGTTGGTGGTATGTCAGCCATGACTCAATACTGGTGCTTGAAAAAGTGGAGCTTGGGATGCTGGGAGAAAGGTGCAGGAGGAGATGGGTGGGGTGATAACTTGGAGGAGCAGAAGAATTTAGAACCAGGGGGAACCTGGTGGGAGGCTAGTGGACACGCAGGAAGGATACTCTGGGGAGTTTGGGCTGGTCTGGAGGCAGAGGCCATAGGCAATGGGGGAGGGGGGTTTTGGTTTGGGCTGCCTGGGTATAAAGCAACCATGGCTGGTAGGTTTCTGCTGGATTTTGCCCGTTTCTCATTAAAGCAGGTCAGCTGCTGCAGCCTGCTCAGGCCTATCTCATGTGGGAAACCTGGTCCCCAGTGCCACCTTGTGGAGGAGAGGGGCATTTCCGAGGTGTGAACCAAGAGGGCTTTGCCTTGGGTGACCAGATGAATGCTGTTACAGGTTTGGGGGGGGGGGGGGGGAGGGTCCTGATAAAGGTGTTGCGGGTCTAGTGTTGATTTTCACAAAATCTCACAGGTTCGATTTTTTCAATAAAGACTCAGGAGCCAGATGCTTGGGTGTTGTATTAGTCACAATGGACTCTCTAGAGTCACAGAACTTATGGATAGTCTCTATTTATTAAGGGAATTTGCTATGATGACTTATAGTCTGTAGTCTAACTCCCTAACAATGGGCAGCTGTGGATGGGAAGTCTAAGGATCTAGTAGTTACTCAGTCCCACGAGGCTAGGTGTTTCAGCTGCTCTTCTGTAGAACTAGGTTCCAACAGATGTGCTGGCAAATAGGAGAAGAAGAGAGAATCTTCCTTCTTCCAACATCCTTATGTAGGTCTCCAGCAGAAGGTGTGGCCCAGATTAAAGTGTGTACCACCACACCTGGATCTGGGACTTGAGATGTCCCAGGCTGACGTTGAACTCAGACATCTCCTTGCCTCAGTCTCTTGGGATTGAAGGCGTGAACTACTTTGCCTCGGAACTAAGCTTTTCATGACCACTATGCCTCAAGATCTCCATGCCAAGATCCAGGTCAGATACTCGGGCCTTGCAGCCTCAAGATCTGGATCCCAGGTTAGCCCTCCGTTTCTGGATTGTAGCTCATTCCCGATAGAGTTGAGATGACGACCAGGAATGGCCATCACAGGCTTTTCATGCTTTTTCTCTTCCTCATACCCTGCTCTTCTGCTTTATGTTCTGTTGTGGCATAATGTGGCCCCAAGATCTTTGTCAGGTGCCAAACCCATGCCCCTGGATTTCTCTGCCTTGAGAACCTTGAGCCAAATAAATCTCTGTTCTTTATAAATTACCCAGTTCTTTATAAATTATCAAGTGTCTGATATAGCAACAAAAATGGGTAAAGACTCAAATGGATATCCTTACAAAGTACTTAAGACTTGTGTCTGGGACCCTCTGGATCTCGGCCCATTGCAGGGGCCCATGGAAAGTCCTTTGGTCAAGAGAGTTAATATTCTTTTGTTGTTGTTTTTCAAGACAGAGTTTTTCTGTGTAGCCCTGACTATCCTGGAACTAGCTCTGTAAAGCAGGCTGGCTTTGAACTCACAGAGATCAGGCTCCGGTCAGGATGGCGGATTTTCTCGCCTCTGCCTTCCAAGTGCTGGGATTAACAGTATATATCCCCATATCCAGTGTGAGTTTTTTCTTTTCTTTTTCTTTTTTATTTCAGATAACTGAAAAGGAAGAGCCCACCCTGAATGTTAATGACAACATTCACGGGCTGGGCCCTGGCTCAGGTGAAAAGGTGAGCGGAAGCTTAGCATGGGAATGTATGTATTCATGGGAATGTATGTATTCACGGGAATGTATGTATTCGTGGGAATGTATGTATTCATTGCTCTCTGTAATTGAATGTTGACTGTGATTAGTTTTCTGGAGCTCCTGCTGGTATGATGTCTCTTCTATGCTGGACTGTCACCTGGAACTGTAAAGTAAGATAAGCCTTTTTGAGTTGAAGAGATGGCTCAGCAGTTAAAAGCATTTGCTTTTCCACAGGACCTGAGTTTGGTCCCCAGCACCCACATTGGGTGGCTCTCAATCACCTGTGACTCCAGGTGGAAGGAATCTGATGCCCTCTTATGGCTTCTGTGGACATCTACATATGAATGGCATACCAACACACACACACACACACACACACACACACAAATAAAAATCAATCTCATAAATAAAATAGCGGGGCTGTTGATGCATACCTTTTCTAAATCCCAGCACTTAGAAGGTAGAGGCAGGTAAATCTCTGAGTTGGAGGGACAACCTGGTATACAGAGTGAGTTCCAGGCCAGCCAGAGCTACACAGTATGACCCTGTTTCAACAACAACAACAACAACAGTAATAACAACACCAAACAAAAAACAAAAAAAACAAAAACCCCTCTTTCTCCTCTAAGATGCTTTTGTCAGAACATTTTTATCACAGTGATATAAATGAATAAATAAAACTAAGACTTTGTCTGTCTATCTACTTAGCTACCTGCCATCTCCCTTTTGTTTTCCTGCCATCATAGTTAGAGTTTTACTATTATAAACAGACACCATGACCAATGCAAGTCTTTTTTTTTTTTTTTTTTTAAGATTTATTTATTGTATATAAGTACATTGTAGCTGTCTTCAGACACACCAGAAGAGGGCATCAGATCTCATTATAGATGGTTGTGAGTCACCTTGTGGTTGCTGGGAATTGAACTCAAGACCTCTGGAAGAGCAGTCAGTGCTCTAACCACTGAGCCATCTCTCCAGCCCTGGCCAAGGCAAGTCTTATAAAGGACAACATTTAATTGGGGCTGGCTTACACCTTCAGAGGTTCAGTCCATTATCATCAAGGTGGGAACATGGCAGCATCCAGGCAGGCATGGTGCAGGAGGAGCTGAGAGTTCCACATCTTCATCTGAAGGCCACTAGGAGAAGACTGACTTTCAGGCAGCTAGGGTGAGGGTCTTAAGGCCCACGCCCACAATGACACACCTACTCCAACAAGGCTACACCTAATAGTGCCACTCTCTGGGCCGAGCATATATAAACCATCACACCTGGGATATGTATATGGCCTTAGGCAAAGACACCTAATTGAAGCAATGCTGCAGAGGCCTGTTGCACATCTGCAGGGTACAGCCCTAACCAGAGTCTCAGGAGTCAACAGCATAGTGAGGTGTGGCCCATCCACAGGATAGGGCATAAGGCAGCCTTAGAAGGAAGGAAACTCTTACCTATCCTCCAGTGTGGGAGAAGCTTGAGGTCACTGCGCCCAGTGAGATTAGCCAAGCCGAACAAGATGGAGCCGAAAGTCTCCCTTGGAGACACTTAGCTGTCAGTCCGATGATCCCAGATGCTGAGCTTCCCGTGAGAAACGTGTGGCTACAAAGCTACTGCTGCTTTTCTGGTGAGGAGCAGAAGGAGTTCTGTTGTCTGAATTCATAGTGGGCCAGCAAGGCAGGTTTTCACAGGAAGCTGGGTGCCCTGACCCACAGCTGTCTGCACTGAGCCTTTCTCTTTCGGGATTTTCAGCCATCTAGCCTTGGGTACGCCTGGATGATCTGGGATGTCTCCTCAGAGCAGAACCCCAAACCTAAGCACACCCAGTGTTCCTTACTGCTCAGGCAAGGAGAAGGAGGACATCTTGATGAAATATAAATGTTGGAGTGTCTTCGAGAGCTGTGGAACATTTCTTGGCTCTTGATGAAGTTGGGTTGGGGGGCAAATGTCCCCCAAAGCCACCCTGAGCTAGAGGCCTTTTTTTGTTTTTTGTTTTGTTTGTTTATTTTATTGTGAAAATGTGAAGAACTTCTGAATTTATGGATCATATAAGAAAGTCTTTTTTTAAAAAAGATTTACTTATGTATTTTAGGTATATGAATGCTCAGTCTTCATGCAACTCAGAAGGAATCAGATCCCATTATAGATGGTTGTGAGCCACCATGTGGGTGCTGGGAATTGAACTCAGGACCTCTGGAAGAGCAGTCAGTGCTCTTAACCACTGAGCCATCTCTGCAGCCCCACATGGGGTACTCTTTAGAACTCTTTAGGAATAAATGCAATATAGATTCATAAGTAGGAGCTTCACAGAGAGGGAGGGAAAATAGGGAGGGAGGACATAGAGTTCCTGTACAGCAGGAAACAGGCAGGGTACCGCGAACTCCTGGGGGGGGGTTCTAAAGAATTTGTGGCAGAAACTAAGTATGGGGAGGGAAGTGAGCTGCTCAGTGCAGTTGGCCCAACTGTGAGGTGACCTGGCACCTTCTCTCTGTTTCAGGACATCACGTACAGCCTCCAGACAGAGGTGCAGGAGATCACAGGGAACTAAAATGTTTTCCTGACCTCCCGGTCTCCAGCAAGGATATTCTCAAAACCGCTGCTTTGGGACGCCTGACTTATCTGACTGCCTGGCTTGCTTCTATCTCCTGTCTCATCACTGGAGTGCATTGCATGACCCAGACACATCAATGAGAGCCAAGTCAAAAATCCCCTACGCGGAGTCATTTGCTGCCCGTAGAAGCAGCCAGAGTGGATGCCGAGAGGAAGTGTTTGTGGAAGGTGCCTCCGCCTTACCAAGAATGTGGCTGTGGCTTTGAAGCATGGCTTTGTTCTCTTGAAGTTACTGTGCTTCTTGGGGCTCATTCTTATCTGGTATGTGTGGGAGGTATCTTCGGGGTGTCCTATATGGTAACTCCCCACCTCCGGGGGTTAGCATGTATGCCCAGCTTCCTCTAAGTGTAGGCTAGTTACACACTGTGGTAAATATATAACATGCAATTTTCACTCTTTGATCTCATTCACGTAGTCAGGAGGCTGTCAGTGCCACAGACTGACCTGCCTGGATTCCAGCACTCTGGTTCCCCACAGGGCTGGCTACACATTTGTAACTTTTCCGTCATTTGGACAAAGCACCTGTCAGAAGCAACTTGAGGAAGTTTTTTTGCTCAGGGGTTCAGCTCATCCTGGAGTTAAGAGCACTGTGCAATGTGCAGCGTGGGGGGCAGAGCAGTTGTTGACATCATAACCAACGGGGGGAGGGGCGGGTAAAAAAAAAGAGGTTGATGTGCTCACTAGCTAGGCCTCGCACCTTCATAAAGTCTACAACCAATTGGAACAGTGTCACCAGCAACAGTGTCACCAGCTGGGCACCAAGTTTCAAGACATTACAGACCCAAAGGATGAAGATGGTGTTGGGGGAGGAGCAGAAAGAAGTGGGGGCAGAGTTTCTTGCCCTCTGGAGAAGATCTAGTGAGAGATGTACCATATGGTGCCTGAGAGATTCTGGGCCAATGCAGGCATCATAGTCTACCCTCTGGTGACCCTCCATCCTGCCCATGACTCATTCATGCCTAACCTCTGCCCCAGGCTCTGTTTTTCAGTGACCTAGGCTAAGGCAATGACTAAGCCAGGCTGAGCAGCAATTAGATAAGTCATATCTCTCCGAGTCAGCAGGTGAAAAGAGAAAGGCAGACAAGGCTCTTCTACGATGCACAAGCAGTGTTAGATGGGCTTTGCATAAGCTAGGCAGAGATGGCGCATACTTTTAATCCCAGCACTCAGGAGGCTGAGGCAGGCGATCTCTGTGAGTTCGAGGCCAACCTGGTCTACAGGATGATGCGTTCCAGGACAGCCAGTGCTACACGGAGAAACCCTCTGTCTCGAAAAACCAATACAATGAAATCAAAGAGGGTAAAAGAAAGCTTTTCAGGATAACCAGAGGAGGTTAGGGGTATCTGAGACTAGTGCAAAAGGACCCTGGAATAGTCGGGACCATTTGATATGTTTAGGTGCAGGCCGTATCTTGTCATGCCAGCTACGCCATGGACCCTGTGCTCTTTCCAGGGCATGCATGTGTCTTTAAAAGAAACACCTGGAGCATGAAGGAAGCAATGGTATGATGCCCGGGTTTGCTTTAAATAATAGGGGGCTAGAGAGATGGCTCAGCGGTTAAGAGCACTTCCAGAGGTCCTGAGTTCAAATCCCAGTACCCACATGGTGGCTCACAGTCATCTGTTATGGGATCTGATGCCCTCTTCTGGTGTGACTGAAGACAGCGACAGTGTGCTTATATACATGAAATAAATAAAAATAAATCTATAAAAAATAAGTAATGGGTTGGGTGTGGTGGTGGCTCATAGCTCTAATCCCAATACTCGAGGCCAGCTTGGTCTATGTAATGAGTTCCAGGCCAGCCAAGTCTACATAATGGACCCTTGTCTCGAAACAAACAAACAAACTAACACAACAACCCACAAAACAAAAAACAAAACAAAAAATGAACAATTACATAAACGATGATGATGAAGATGATAAATAAGTAAGCAGCTCTTGGTGGGGGGAACCACAATTGCTGAATCCGGCCTGATACCTCTGTGGACACTCATTGTACTATTCCTCCTACCTCTGAGACTCGGGAATATTTTCGTAACAAAAATAAAACCACTGAGACAGCATTTTCCTCCGATGGCGAAACTTATCAGTGATGCCAAGTCTGATGTGTGCAGAGGGGGTGGGAACCGTGAACCAGGTGTATAGAGCCGGGGTCCCTCTGAGTCCCTGATGGGGCTAAGGTGGGGTGCTGATCCACCCTCACGCTGGCCTCTTCAGATGCTCCCACCAAGGCGTCCCAGCCAGTGGCTTTGCCCTGCGAGGGGTTGGCAAGCGTGGCTGGCCCTCGTTCCTTTCCCGGATGTGATGGTTTCTGCAATGGACCGTCTGACCCGCTGACCCCTGAGGCTGGGGCCAGGGCTTAGCTGGGCGCATTCCTGCAGCTCCACCACAATGCTGGTCGTTCTGTGCTTGCTTTGTGCAGGAGCCCTGGCCCCTGGGGTGGAAAATCGAGCGAGGATTTCTGACTGCGCAGCAGACTGCTGGCGACGCCGGAATCCTCAGGATCAAGCAGATGTCAGCTCTGCCAGGGTGGGGCGGCTGAGCTAAGTGCAGCCGAGCCGGAATGCTGAGGTTGGGTGGAAAGCTGCTGTCTAAACCAGACGGGGAGAGCGCGGAAGCAAGTCACTGGGGCCCTTTTTCTTTTTTAAAAAGAATTATTTATGTGAACAAGTACACTGTTGCTGTCTGCAGACACACCAGAAGAGGGCGCCAGATCCCATTCCAGATGGTTGTGAGTCACCATATGGTTGCTGGGACTTGAACTCAGGACCTTTGGAAGAGCAGCCAGTGCTCTTAACCGCTGAGCCATGTCTCCAGCCCCCAACTAGGGCCTTCTTGCCTCCTGTGCTTAGACACTGGAGAAAGGGGTCTCCAAGGTGGGGGCTTAGGCTCTACTGAGAACACTCCTTCACACACACACATCTATTCTACCCACCCCTACCCAACCCCACTCCATAGGCATACAAGCACACACATGAAGTACACACATATTCCATACATATCACACACATATCATTCAGATCACATATTCCATACCACAGACACACAGACACACACGTATCCCACACTCAGCACACGTGGTGCACAGTAGAGATGCCTCTCCACACTCGTGGACCCCTGGGGTTCTTTCCTCACACTCTCCACCTCTGTTTCCCACCATTGTCCCCTGGCTCCTGGTACCTCTTCTACCTTCAGAATATCTGGTATCAAGCCCCCACTATCTCCTGATCAAGAGTGACTGGTGTTCCTGGCAGCCTGAGGCTTGCCTGGTAGGTTTCCCTTTTTCCTGCGGCCTAGATTCATAGGTTCCAGGGTGCTGGACCAAAGTGGCCATTTGCATCCCCTTAACAGCCTCAGTCTTCAGCATGGATCTGGAATATAACATCCCCAGACATGGGGGCTCGTGTCTGCTCAGATTTGCTGCCCCAGGAGATTGGTATTTTGTTTCTCTTTGCTTTTTGGGAAATAGGTTTTTTTCTCCCCCCAACCTATTAGTGTGGCATCATGTCGATGGGATGCTGGGCTGGCCTCTTCTCAGGCTCAAGGGTTGAAACTGCTGGCCAGGGTCGGTGAAGTTGTGTGCCTGTGACCCTGGTTTTCCTTAACAACATCCCACAGCACAAGCACAATGCTGGCAACTGGTGTAAGCCAAAGAGAAGCTGCAGATGGGATGGGGAATTCACGCTGTTGCCCCTCCGATGGCAGAATGTACGGTCAAAAGCAGGTTGGTTGTTTTAGGAACACTTCACCCTTCATGGGACAAAACTGGTTTCAGGATAACCAAGTGATGGCTGTGGATAACGGTGATTTTCCCTCTCATTTCTTTTAAAAACAATTAGCAATTAGGAAGAAGAGTACATTGCTATTCAGTGACGTATGTCAGGCATGGGCGAGTGTTTGCACTTAAATGAGATGCCTGGTTTGGGTGCAGTTTCACAATTTTAAACTTTTAACCTGAAGTAAAGTACAAGCGGCCCCAAGGGCTCCTGAATCAGATTCTGATCTAACACTCTGTTCCAACAGCTCCCCTCCTCTGCTGCCCCTCTGCAAGTGAGATAATTTGAAATCCATTGATGCATGCAGATTCTTCTGAGCCCCCCAAGAGGAGTTCTGAACCTTTAGATCCATCTCAAGAAAGCTTTGTAACCATTGCCCATGTGGGAGATGGTGAGCTGTCGACAGAGCAAGTCTGCAGGGCTGTGGGACAAGGTTAGGGACCTTCTGCTCTTCCCATGGTCAGCAAGTAGGTTCTAAGACCTTAGATGCGCTTTGTAGGGTACCCAAGCCCTGGGATGGGTGCTCTTTCCACAGTGACTGCAGTCTGAGGGGCGACAGTGTGAATTCCCTGCCCCTTCCTTCCTGTTCTTACTTTGGAGACTGGCAGTCTCTCCCTTCCACCCAGGAGAGGCCCCTCAGCTTCTCACTGTTTTTTTCCAGTCGTCAGCATTGCTACGCTTGTACTTGGGGATTATTTAGTAAAAAGGAGTATGTGTGTGTGTGTGTGTGTGTGTGTGTGTGGTGGGGGGTACAGGAACACTGGGCTGTCCCAATAGTCTGTCTCTGACAACTCACACTTTTGGGGTAACTGAGGCCTGGTAGCACATAGCTCAGAGACACGGGGCAGAGGGATGCTACCCAACAGGCTCTTTAGGACAGTATGCGCTTCAAAACACACAGATGCTTCCCTTCCTGCTGAAACTTTCCATCTAATGCTTCTGACCATGGCTGGTGTACGGAAAGCAAAAATCTCAGTGTAGGGGCAGGGGCGACTGCAACAGTCCAAGGTGAAGACATTAGAGGAGCCTGTGGTCCCTGTGGCTTCCCTCTTTGGCCCACAGAGCATCCTTTCTGCTGAGCCTCAACGTAGACTTTCCTGTGTGCATTTCCAGTCCTGTTTTCCATGTCTAGATGTAGTTGCCTATGGGGTGGATAAGGGCCCGACTGTGTAACCTCTTTCCACATTTATTAGCCTCTGAAAGGCCTTGTCTCAACACACCCTTTAAGGTATTGAAGGTTAGGACTTTGCACGTGTGAACCTGGAGGTTCGGCTCACCCGTGTGAGGCGTGGAACAGGGGCACCTGTTTGCTCAAATAACATTTGTGACTCCAGGACCAACAGGTACAGAGCCTTTGCCATCTTTCCAAGGTGTGTGGAGAATGGCAGAGAGTTTTTCTCTAGGAAAAACTTTTCTCTCCACAGAGTTAATCAGGGGACGCTGTCCCCTCTCAGGTCTCATATCAGCAAAGCTTCTTCATTAAGGCTTATTCAGTGCCTTAAAAGATTGATTTCAGGTCAGGTGGTGGCCGCACATGCCTCTAATCCCAGCCCTCGGGAGACAGAGGCAGGTGGATCTCTGAGTTCGAAGCCAGCCTGGTCTACAGAGTGAGTTCCAGGACAGCCAGGGCTACACAGAGAAATGTCGTCTTGACCCCCTGGGATTTATTGTATTTATGTGTACATGTATGTTTATGTGAGTTAATGTGTGTGGGGGGCATGGAAGCCAGAGGGGAGCAGTTGATCTCCTGGAGTGATTGGGAGCTGACCATGCGGGTGCTGGGGACCAAACTCAGGTTCTCTGGAAGAGCAGTAAGTGCTCTTAACCTCTGACACATCTCTCCAGCCTGCTCCCCGCTTTTTGAGACAGATGCTACCCTGGGTAACAGTTAATTTTACAGACTTCCTTTTTTTGAGACAGGGTTTCTTTATTTTTCATTATTAATCATTTTATTTATTATATTCCAGATGTTGCCCCCTTCCCAGTCCCCCTTCCCAGAATTCTTCATCCCATTCTCTCTCCCCTTTGCCTCCAAGAATGTTCATTCCCCCAGGGCAACCTCCTTCTCTGGGGCATCAAGTCTCTGTAGGATTAGGGACATCCTCTCCAACTGAGGCCAGACAAGGGCATATGTGCCAGGGGCCTTGGACCAGACTGTGTGTGCTCTTTGGTTGGTGGCTTAGTCTTTGGGAGCTCCCAGGGGTCCGAGTTAGTTGACACTGTTGGTCTTCGTATGGGGTTGCCATCCCCTTCAGCCCCTTCAATTCCCTAACTTTTCCATAGGGGTCTCCAACCTCAGTCCAATGGTTGGCAGTAAGTATCTGCATCTGTCTCAGACAGCTGCTGGTACAGCCTCTCAGAGGACAGGCTCCTGTCTACAAGCACAACATAGCACCAGTAATAGTGTCTGGGTTTGGTGCCTACCCTTTGGCTGGATCCCAAGCTGGGCTGGTCACTGGATGACCTTTGCTTTTCTTTTAGACAGGAACAATTCTGGGTCAGAAATTTTGAAGGTTGGTTGGTGACCCCATCCCTCTACTGGGGGCCCTGAGACAAGATTTCTCTGTGTAGCCCTAGCTGCCCCAGAACTACCTCTGTAGACCAGGCTGGCCTTAAACTCTCAGAGAGCTGCCTGCCTCTACCTCCCGAGGACTGAGGTTAAGGGTGTGTGTCACCACTGTCCAGCTGGGACAAATCTTTCTAAGAAGGCAGGGGAGTGACAACTGGAGTGATGTGAAATTAGACTTTAGCACCAAGAGATACATTGCAGACTTCTGGCCCCCAGAGCTTCAGGACAACACACCTGTGTTGTTTAAGTCACCCAGAGTGTGGCTTTGTACCCAGCAGCCACAGGACGCTCACACAGGAAACTGAGCTGGGGCAGAACAGTGGGGACCTTCAAGTTTCCCTCTGTAGACTTCACCGTTTCGTGTATGCTCAGGACTGGCTCTGCCGACGGCAAGCACATAGGAACCCAGCATCTTTCTAGGAGCAAGAATATGAGGGCTATCAAAGCTTGCCTTGTTCTCCATGGCACTGAGCTGTGTGAACCACAGGAGGGGGTCTCAGGCTGGTACCTTGGCCTTATTCCTGCAGGACCAGCTTGGTCTCTGTCCACACACAGGGTGTCTTTAGGAGACAGAACAGAATATTGTCCCCTATGTTCAGTTCTGTGGGTGGGAACTGAAAATACACAATCCTTGTGTCTTAACCCAACATTATTTTTCAAAAAAGATTTATTCATTTACTATGCATACAGTGTTCTGTTTGCATATTTACCTGCAGGCCAAGAAGAGGGCACCAAATCTTACTATAGATGGCTGTGAGCCACCATGTGGTTGTTGAGATTTGAACTCAGGACCTCTGGAAGAGCAGTCAGTGTGCTCTTAACCTCTGAGCCATCTCCCTAGCCACCTTACCCTCCTTTTAAAGACAGGGTTTCTCTGTGTAGTTCTGGCTGTCCTCTGCAGACTAGGCTGGCTTTGAACTTAGAGATCTGCCTACGTCTGCCTTAAAAGCATGCACCACCATGCCTGGTCCTTAATGCACCATTTAAAGGAGTCAGGATGACTTAAAAAAAATCTATAATAAAAAAATTATGAAACTATTTATTTTGTGTGTGTGTGTGTGTGTGATATTGGTAAGTAAACTTAGGGTTTTATTCATGCTAGCTACGTAGATACTCCACTACCATAATCCTCCACAAGCCCTTATTAATTAATTAGTTAATTAATTTATAGGCAGTGTTTTGTGTAGCTCAGGCTGGTCTTGAACTTGCTAAGTAGTCAAGAAGGACCTCGAACACCCAACCTTCCTGCCTCCCCCCCCCCCCAAGTGCCAGGATTAGGATTATGGAAACACACTATCACGCCTGGCTTCTGTGGTGCTAGGGATGAAACCTAGGCTCATGCATGCCAGGAAAGCGCTAAAACAACTGAGCTCCAGCTCCAGACCCTCTTTGCTTTTCTCTTGAGACTATTCACTCATCTGCTTGGTGTGACCTTGAGTTTATCCTAACCAAGGTCAGCTTTGAACTTGGGATCCTTCTATCTCATCTTCTGGAGGGGCTACCAGGGCCCTAGAGGTTAGAGTCGATAGGGTTGTTTTTCTGTTTCTTTGTTTGGTTTAAAAATAATAATAATTATTGTGTGTGTATACGTATGTATGTATGTGTGACTGCCTTATACGGAGGTTGGGGCTCACTTCGTGGAATTCATTTTCTCCTTCTACCTTTTCGTGGGTCAGAAATGGGTTGTGCTGCAAGCTCCTTTGCCTGCTGATCCATCTGACTGAACCCCAAATGCCTGACTGTAAATGAACCCATTTTGTCTTTTTCCGGCGCTCTAGGACAGCTCCTCAATGGACCTGGTATGGCCGAGCCTCTCCGTGGAGGACATAGCCTGTATTCATCCCTCTCAACCGGCCAACTCAGGAGCTCTGCATAGTAAGGCAACCCCTCCCAACTCACCCCTTGTCACTGCCTAAATGTTAGTCTCAGTTCAATACGCAGCCAGGCCCTCTGCCTTGGATGCCCCTCCCTTCTTCCACGTGGAGTGATGTAGTTCGGTCTCCCTAAGCTCCACTTTCTTGGTTCATAAAGTGGGGTGATGTGGGAGACATAGATAAGCACCAGGGAAATCTGATTTTTATTTAATAATAATTTATTTATTTGTTTATTTATTGTATTTGGATATACTCTAGCTGTCTTCAGACACACCAGAAGAGGGCATCAGATACCATTCCAAATGGTTGTGAGCCGCCATGTGGTTGCTGGGATTTGAACTCAGGACCTCTGAAGAGCAGTCAGTGTTCTTAACCACTGAGCCATCCTCCTGCCCTGTCATACATACTTTACAAAAAAATTTTGATGTGGTCATGTCTGATCTGTATTTTGTTCCTCAGAGAGATTTGTGTGTTTTTTCGAGTAGATGGAAGTGAATTCATTATCCCCAGAAAATGTCACCAAATTGGGCTGTGCTTAAATATGCCTGAAATAAACTGCTCTGGATCAGACTCCTGCAGTTTGAACCAACATCGACTACTTAGTCATGTTAACCTTAACCTCCCTTGCCTGAAGACCCATGGAAGCTGAAGAGATTCCCACTGGGTGATATTAGGATCTGCCTCCTAGTGTGGTCTGAAGAGCTGCTAAGTTATGGTCAACAAGTGTTGGGGGGTGCTGACCGTGGGGTGCCCATTGCTTCCTGCAGCATTTATCACATTCATTCTAGTTGGCAGTTGTTTCTGGAACCCCAGGAAATCACTCCTTTGGGATGATGAATTTTCAGGACCAAGGTCTTTGAGGCCCTTAGACATTTCATCCCATGTGCCACGCACAGCTGGAGTTGATCTAGAATCACTTCCAGCATACAGATACCCTGGGAAGGGCAGGAAGTAGAACAGGGTTTGGATGAGATTCTTGGTTGGTTTCTTCATCGTCTTCTGTCTGCCTTGAAATGTTGCATGTTGTGTGATTTTGTTCTGAGTAAGAAAAACAAAAACGATCAGACATTCCTTTTTCTTGACTCCATCTTCGCGGTAGCGGCATCGGCGTCCGCGGGTTAGCAGCCAACATGCAGCTCTTTGCCCACGCCCAGAAACTACACACCCTCAAGGTGACCAGCCAGGAGATGGTCACCCAGATCAAGGCTCATGTGGCCTCACAGGAAGGCATTGTCCCCAAAGATCAAGTCGTGCTTCTGGCAGGCTTGCAGCTAGAGGATGAGGCCACCCTAGGCCAGTGTGGTGTAGAGGCCCTGACCACTCTGGAAGTAGCTGGCCGAGTGCGGGGAGGTAAAGTTTGTGGTTCCCTGGCTCGTACTGGAAAAGCGAGAGGTCAGACTCCCAAGATGGCCTAACAGGAAAAGAAGAAGACAGGCGGGGCCAAGAGGTGAATGCAGTACAACCGACGCTTTGTCAATGTTGTACCCACTTTTGGCCAGAAGAAGGGCCCCAATGCTAAGTCCTAAGTCCTGTTGTGACCCTGCAACACTAATAAAGCCATTTTGCCCAGAAAAAAAAAAAGATCAGACAAACAAAGGGTGTTCTGCTGTGAACCAAGCTCTTTCACTGGAGGTTTCGAGATCTCTGGAGGTTTCGAGATCTGGGAATGGCCTCCTAAGCTGTGCCTGAACCTCCCCACCTGTGAAGTGGGGCTCCGAATTCCTCCAGGAAAGGAAGCTAGGAGGACCCCTCAGTACCAGGTGTGAAGAAATAGTGATGTCCCTGACCTGGAGGATAAGACTCTCCACAGACCTTCTTGGGGACATCTGGTTTGAGAGCTGGCCCCTGTGTGTGTCGCTGGGGCCAGGCAGCGGGTGAGCATTCCAGCTGCTGACGAGGCAGCCTCCCTCTCGAGCTGAGCACAGGCATTTTGAGAAATCCTTTAATTCCTCCATTCTGTGCAGGCGTATATAGGGAGGGCCAGAATGCTAGCTAGTCACTGCACTGCCCAGAGGCTCCTGCCTGACTCACTGCCAGCCTTCGGTCCCTGCATCACCAAATAGAACATGGACGTCACCATCCAGCACCCTTGGTTCAAACGCGCCCTGGGGCCTTTCTATCCCAGCCGACTGTTCGACCAGTTCTTCGGCGAAGGCCTTTTTGAATATGACCTGCTGCCTTTCCTGTCTTCCACCATCAGCCCCTACTACCGCCAGTCCCTCTTCCGCACAGTGCTGGACTCTGGCATCTCTGAGGTAAGATGGAACCGCACTGGTTTCTCCCAGCTGGTCAGAGGGGTCTTGGTCTTGTCTAGAGAAGAGCTAGGGATCCTCGAGGGGCACTATGATCCTATGTTCTCCTTCAGCGATGTTCCTGCCTCTCCCAGCCTCATACCCTGTAGAGGCTGGGTGGGCACCCCACATGCCTATGCCAAAGCCACCCCACATCACTGGGAACGGGGTCGGAGGAGGAGACCAACCAGCCCGAGCCCGACTGCTGTCTGTCTTTTCCTCCCATCAGCTCATGACCCATATGTGGTTTGTAATGCACCAACCACATGCTGGAAACCCCAAGAACAACCCGGTCAAGGCAAGTTACGTGGCAAAGGCAAGCGTGCTGGGCCGGCCGCTCCCTGTACTTTCTTTTCTTGGTGTGTGTGTGGGGATGTCCTGAAGCCCAGAGAGGAGGGGGCTTTTTTACAGCAGGGCAGGAAACTTCTGTAGCTGGCAAAGCTGCAGATGGGGCTCCCTTCCAGCATCTTTGATGGCTGAAGAAAGGCCACATCCCTCCCTATCCAAGTGAGCCACAGTTCTAGAAGAGCTGTCTCCCTTTGCTTCAAAAGATGGCCTCCAGAGCAGATTCAGCCACAACGCTAGGAGGCAAATTGCCCAAATGCAGGTTCTAGCCAGGGTAGGAAGAGAGGGAAATGCTTTGTGTTGGCAGCTGGTAGAGCTGTGGAACTTTTGGTAGTTTGGACAGGTGAGGTGAGCTCCCGGGGCTGTGGATATACCACAGACTACCCCAGCAGCTAGCTAGTTCCCAACTAGCCAGGCAAACAGTCCTTAGTGAACCCGCCACACATCATCAACCATAACCAGCCAGCTACCCTCAATCCACCAGCTACTTAAGTCATGAAGACCCATCCAACTCATAACCAGCTTCTAGACCATAACCAAGCAACGGGCCAACCTGTAACTAGCTGTCTGGTGACGACCAAGCGGCTTATACTAACTTATAAGCAATAGCTCGGACTCTCATCAATCAAGGCACTCATTGATGAACCAGCCGTTCTACTCTAAGCAATCCTCTAATCTGTAACCAATTAGCCAGCCAGCCTATAATCATTTGGATGGCCCAGTACACTCAGCACTGAGTCAGCACTGCCCAGTCCTTAGGTCTGGTGGTCAGTGGGATTCTTACCTGTAGGGCCAGATGACAGTCCCAGGCCCAGGCCACGCCAACCTTCTTGGCTTGTAAAAGCAGAGGAGTGACTATCGGTTCTGCTGTCTGGTCACATCCAACTCATCAGGGTCATACAGCTGTTTCCTCATCCTTTGTCCCTGGAGCTAGCTGGTGGCCTGTTGGGGAGCTCCACACGTGGGTTTGGGTTTCAGGTCCGATCTGACCGGGACAAGTTTGTCATCTTTTTGGATGTGAAGCACTTCTCTCCTGAGGACCTCACCGTGAAGGTACTGGAGGATTTTGTGGAGATTCATGGCAAGCACAACGAGAGGCAGGTGAGTTCCAGCAGTGTCACCCTCTCAGCTCCTGTTGGGAGGGGCCACATCCTCCTGTGCTGGGCTGGCCCCTCCCAGGACCATGTAGGTCACTGTCCTCAGCAGCAGGATTAAGTGGGGCTCAGGGATGCAGGACAAGGACCATTGTATGAGGCACAACTCTAGCTGTCCCCCTGGATCTTCTGGATGACAGGGGATTAGAAATGATCAAAGGAAAGGAAAAAGCTGAAGATTCTGCCCCCTTCCCAACTCTGGCCAGACATATTTTTTTACAAGCAACCTAGTTAGGGAGGAGACAGAAGATCTGGCTTTATGTGCACCAAAAATTGAGCAGCACCTGTTATTATACTGTTAGTGTAAGGGGGGTGGGCAGGCTTCTCTCCAGCAGTCACCCACCTTGCCCCATGGCTCCTGATCATGTGAATAACCCTCAGGTCTTTGGATTGAGGAAGCCCCAGGCACTGGAGCTGGCTGGAAGTAGCATCTTCTAATAGAGCTGGGACTATGTAGAAAGCTCAATGAGGCTGGCTAGGTGTGTCATACCCATAGCAGATGGCAGAGAGGGACCAGGAATGAGGTTCTCAGTTCCAGTATGAGTCTCTTGGCTGGGCTTTTCCATCAGCATTAGAAAGGGTGTTGGAAGAACTACAGTCTTTATGTGGCTGAAGCCAGGACAAGGCTTTCCTGACCTAGGCTAGGCTAGGGGGTACACCTTCTACCTCTTGACCTTTGCCCCTTGAGAGGGATGAAGTTGGACCCAGGGAGCTGAATCTAGGGGTCCAGAATTCTAGAGGAAGTGAATTTTCTGCCTGGCTGAAGCTTTCTGTTGTGTGGGGCTGCTGACAGGTCCTGGACAGTCCCTGTGGATCTAAGGGATGAGGAAATTGGGAAGCATAAGAACCAGGACAGTGTAGTTTATTGGACTTAGGGCAGAGTCTGCAAAAGCATTTCAACAGCCTGAACCCTGAACAGGCCCATGATCTGTGGTTGGCCCTTTCTAGAGGTCTCCCGGGAGAGCCTGCAATTTAGTAAATCTCACGGAGAGGTGGCTAGGGACTGGTGCTCTGGTCCGAAAGCCCACCTCCTGTGAGATCACCTGCACCCTGGTCACCTTGTGTGGTCTGAGAGGTTCTTTTCCGTGTGGGATGTGGCCACTGCTGCCCACCACTCCTGATCATGCCTTTCCCTGTTTCCCCCAGGATGACCATGGCTACATTTCCCGCGAATTTCACCGTCGCTACCGCTTGCCTTCCAATGTGGACCAGTCCGCCCTCTCCTGCTCTCTGTCTGCGGATGGCATGCTGACCTTCTCTGGCCCCAAGGTCCAGTCCGGCTTGGATGCTGGCCACAGCGAGAGGGCCATTCCTGTGTCACGGGAGGAGAAGCCCAGCTCAGCACCCTCGTCCTGAGCAGGCCTTGGTTGTCTCCTGAGGTCCCTGATCTATTCAGCCCAGGGACCACAGCAAGAGTCTGCCTTCCTGCCTTCTTTTCTTCCTCTTTGTTTCCTTTCCACTTTCTCAGAGGGCTGAGAGTTTGAGGGAGTGGCTTAGAGAGCATGGGGTCTTGGCCTGAGATTGCTGCAGGTTCGGGGTGACCCAGGCTCAACACCAGCTGGTCAGAGGGAATGATGACATTGGACTTTTGAGATCTCCTATCCTCCTGGAAAGCGGCATCTGGGCCCTGCTAACCAACTCCAAGAGCCCTCTGCCGAGCCCCTGGATGGCAGCCTCCCCCTTTGGCCCACACTTACTGCAGACACAAGTGGTGGGTGGGCTCCAACAGCTTGCTTCTCTCATGCCCTCTTCCTGTGACTTTCTCTACTATGTAGTATTGCTCCTGGGGACCCTGGTCACCCATGAGAATGGAGCCCCTGGCAGACAATAAAGAGCAGGTGACAGAAGCAATTTCAGTCTGGTGTCGTGCTGTCTCCCTTTGGGATGCGGTGCCTGGGAGGGTGCAGGAGGGTTCCTACCATCCCATCCTGCCTCCTAAGCTCACGGTCCCCTCCACAGCTATCTCTGCAGGGCTATGTCCTAACAAATGCTGGAGACGCTCCCCTTCTTCTCTCCTTCCCCACAAGAGTAGACATGGGACCTTGAAGTTCATGTCTATGTGTCTACAGCAGCCTATTCAGATCCCGGAGGTGGGGTGGGGGCCTTGTCTGGGGGATCACAGTCTTCCACCTGGGGGTGAGGCAGCAGACAGCAGGTTCTTAGGAGTAACAGTACAGCTATCCAGGGTGTCCCAGAGCCCGGCAAGTGCAACCAGGCTCTGCAGATGGCTCAGCACCCAGGAGACACAACATCACGTGCGCGACACACACCACAGTGCCTACCACACGTCACGCACACGCGTGCATACGCAACTACCCATCTCAAACATACAACATGCCACATACACTGCACAGCACCCATGCCGTGTACCTATATCACACATACGGAACCCATCAGACACGCCTCCCCCCTCCTCCCTGAGAAAGACCCCCATCCCAGCCATGCCCATTCCATACCTCACTACGGGACACCTACAGGCTGTTCCACCATTTAGTCCACGTGCATACAGTGGAGAGCCCCCCACCCCCGCAGAAATGACTCATATTTTGGGGGGTTGGTGCTGGAAAATCTCTATCCTGGGCCAGCCTTCAGTTTGACTATCTGGAGTATCCCTTAACGTCACGAGGGTGGGGCCTTGACTGGCATAGCTGCAGGCAGGAGGCTGGGCTGTCCTTAGATGTTCGAGCCTATGTCCTTCACAGTTGTTAGGTTGGGGTGGGACGTATGGTGACCATCCACAGTTATCTGACCTGGTCCTCAGAATGAAGCTATCTTTGGGGACAGGATCTTTATGGAGTGATTGGGTGCAACAAGGTCATCAAGTGACCCCTAACCCAACCTGACTGTGTTACTGCAAGAGGAGAACAGGGCTTCCCCTTTCTCCTCCCTCCTTCCCAACCTTCTTTCCTCTCTTCTCCTTCCTCCGTTTCTTCTCTGTGTACATGCCTCTCAAACTTGGGAACCCTAAAGACTATAGCTGGGGTGCTTTCCCTTCTAAGATGCTCTGGGGTGTTGGGGGAGGGGGATCCCCAAGAGGCCACCCTTCTTAGAACAGGCAAAACTACTCTTGGGATCTGGTTGCCCATTCCTTCTGGGGCTGTGTTTAGCCTACATCTTCCCAGCTGCCTTCTCTACCTAGGATTCCAGGTGATTTCATGACATCACAGCTAGCAGGGCGGCTCTGGGGATGGGTAATGTCATGTTTGTCTAGGAGGAACTCAGACTTAGCCGGGGACACGGTGAGGCCCTGGGGCAGCAAATGGCAAGGCCTGGAAATCTCGAGGTCCACTGGGGCTTTTTTTCATAGGGTCTATGTATTAGGAGTTGTGGCAGGTGACCCTGATCTCTTTTGGGGTCACCGTCAGGTCTGTGGGATGCTCTCTCAGTAGGAGGCTATGGTGACTCAGCCCGAACACATTGGGTATAGCTGTGTCTTGGGAAAGCTGCTCTCTTGGGATCTGATTAGCTGTTGGGGTTGCTCAGACACAGGAGCTCTGTCTTTGCTAGTCCCATGAGCTGTGGAAAGACTTTCTAAGCCATCGGGCTGGAGAGCCTAGTGTGCAGGGCAGACCAGCTAGGATGATGCCCTAACAGGTACTAGTGATGCTGGGAGAGGCTGGAGGACATTTTTGATACATTAATAGACACCCCAGTTAGCCACTTGTCCCAGGATTGAGACCTAACAGCCTGAGGATGACACTGTCATCAGGACTGTCATCAAGAGCATCATGACATCATCACCACTGTCACTCTCACGGTTCTAGGTCTTCTTCTGTTGCTGTAGTAAAACTCGCTGGATAAAAGCAACTTAGGGGAGGGAAGGGTTTTTTGGTTTACACTTCCAGGTCTCTGTCTATCATTGAGGGGAGTTAGGTTGGAAATCTCAAAGAAATTTGAAGCAGAGATCATGTTGGATGATGTTTATTGACTTGCTCCAAGATTCATGTATAGTTAGCGTTCCTTTGTTTTAAAAAATTATTTATTTTATGTATATACAGACACTGTCAATGTCTTCAGACACACCAGAAGAGGGCATAGGATCCCATTACAGATGGTTGTGAGCCACCATGTGGTTGATGGGATTTGAACTCAGGACCTCTGGGAGAGCAGTCAGTGCTCTTAACCGCTGAGCTGTCTCTCCAGCCACAACTAGCTTTCTTATACAGCTCAGGATCAGCTGTCTGAGGAATGGTGCTGCCCACAGTGGGCTGGTTCCCCCTACATTAGTTAACAACTAAGACCATCTCCCAAAGACATGTCCACAGGACAATCTGGTAAAGATATTATTACTCAATTGAGAGTCTTCCTTTCTGCCTCCCTTCCCTGTCCCCAGTAATCTCAGATTCTGCCAAGCTGATGAATAATGCTAACCTGGTCACCTGCATGATGATGTCAGAACGCTGGCTACACTGGCAACTGGCCGATTTCATGCAACCTTCCCAGAAGCCTGTGACTTGGTCATATATATTAAGTGAGACAATCCTGGTTTAGAAATGGAGTCATTTGCCTGTTGGTGAAGGGTGAGATCCACCTCTAACTTTAAAGCACTTGTTCTCAATATATGGGTGGTGATACCTTTGGAGGTTGCAAGACCCTTTCACAGGGGTCGCATATTAGATATTTCCGTTATGATTCATACCAGTAGAAAAATTACAGTTATGAGATAGCAAACCAAAACAAATTTTATGGTTGAGGGTCACCACAACCTGAAGGACTGTATTAAAGGGTTGCAGCATTGGGGAGGTTGAGGACCATTACCTTAAAGCCAGCACTCTGGATCTCCAGGTGAGTGGTTATTAAAGAGTTGGAGGAAAGGCAAGTAGATGCTGATCCTGTTGGGGATTTACTTTGTGGCTGCAGGCTGCAGACTCCCGTTAGTTTAACATGGTGTGGCACAGTCTGACCACCAGGTGGCAGCAGAGGCATTGCCTCAAAGAGAAGACCTTGGGCACTGACTCAAGAACACCAGCCTTAAGGGTCACCTTCACTAGGAGACAGGGAGCAGCCGCAGTAAACATCCGGGGCCTGCTGCTGGGGCCCACTGCCTGTGTGACAAAGAACTGTAGGAGATGCCCCCTGGCTCCAGCAGAGAGCCAAAGCTGGAGACACACAAAGGCCCTATGGGGGCCAGCCCTGTTTCTTCATAGTGAGCCTGTTGGAACAGTCTTTCGAAGGGGAGGTCGCCTAACGACCGCGCTGGCCTGCTCTCTCTGCTGCAGCGCACGCTGACGCGAGCTGTGATCCGCCTGGGCCCCAGGGGCTAGAGCTTCTTCCCGGGAAGCTTCTGGCAGAGTCAGTGAGAACTGCTTCCTTCCGGCCACGCTGCAGAGACCCATGGGGGGGGGGGATGGGGAAGGGGGACTGGGAGGCTGGGGGAGAAGGGCCTATGAGGCAGCCTCGGCTAACACAGGGGGTGGGGATCATAGGTTCTGTCCACCTGGCTGTGCTTGCTGTCACCAGCCAACGAGAACAATGGGCTCAGGGACCGTCCCAGCTTAGAAGGAAAGGCGTGAAGGAACTGTTGGAGGCTGCCCCGGGATACCAGCCTTCTCTGCAGGGAAGAACTCCACACTCCTAACCTCCATCTCATCCCTTGCCATCTCTCCCTTCCGGAAGCTTGAGAGGGGAGCCTCATTCAGGCTGGAGGCCCAGCAAGGCCCCCCTGGGCCTCTGCTCCTCCCTCCCACGGCAGGGGGATGGGGGCTGCTGTTGTTAGCTGAGAGGCTGGGAGCCCCAAGGACGTGGGATTTCTTCCAAGATTCCTGGCTGAGGACTGAGTTTACTGAGAGTCAGGCAGTCATCATGAGAACAGAACAGAAAGGAAAACATGCAGGCACACAGACGTCATGTCACAGGCACGCATGAGTGCACATGCAGACACACATGTGCTAACACACATGGGCAAACACACACACTGCAAACACACACCACATACTGCACCCACACACATACACACACATACTACAAACAACCCGTACATATATATGCCATAAACATACCACACACACATATACCACAAAAAATACAATACAAAACAAAACAAACAAAAAACCCCACGGAATACAAACACATACAGATCCCACACGTTGTTGGGATTCTGTAAACCTCTTCCCTCAGTTACCTGGCAATAGTCAGGTATACCTCACCCCTCAGTTACCTGGCAACAGCCAGGTATGCTCCGCCCAGTTACCTGACACTATAAAAGGGGCTGTTTGCCCCCTCCTCTCTCTCTTGCCCTCCTCTTGCTCTCTCTCTTGCTCTCCCACCCTTCCCCCTCTTTTCTCTCTTCCCTCCCCCCCCCCCCATGTGCTCATGACTAGCCTCTACTTCTCTACCTCTCTACTCTTCCCTCTCTCTGCCTCTATTACCCTCCTAACTCCACCATGACCTGAATAAACACACCAGAAGAGGGCATCGGATCCTGTTAGTGAGCCACCATGTGGTTCCTGGGAATTGAACTCAGGACCTCTGGAAGGGCAGTCAGTGCTCTTAACCGCCGAGCCATCCCTCTAGTGTCATGACTTTGTCTTTAACTCAAGACATTTTGGCGAAGACTCGTTGAGTCTGGACGTTAGAAGTGAGTCATGTCTTGCTGAGAACAGGAGAGCGCCCACAAGCCCCTGGTGTCCCCAAGTTTGCCTTTGGAACTGTTTCATATACATTATTGAGCCTGTTCTCCCAAGGACGCCCCAGTTGTCCGAGGATATATATCAACACATCTTAATGATGATGAGACAGAGACCTATAAAAGTATAGGATGTGGAGCCAGAGGCCTGAACCTAGCCTTCAACCGCTGAATAAAGGGCGCACACAGTGGCTCAGGAAGCCAAGGGCTCTGAGTTTCCTTATTCCTTTAAAAACTTACTGCTGTTGTATTACTCTTTGAGTGTCTTTGTCTGCACCACACATGTGCCAGGGACTGGGCAGAGGCCAGAAGAGGGTGTTGGATCCTCTGGAACAGGAGTTACGGCTGGTTGTAAGCCTCTGTGTGGGTGCAGGAATCGAACCCGGGGTCCTCTGGAAGAGCAGTGAGTGCTCTTAACAACCAAAGCACCGTTCCGGCCCTGGTTACTTTACTCTTTTGAGAAAAATCTCAAGATTTATTTCAGTACATTGAAACAAATGACTCTTGGGGCACTTAAAAATCAGCAAACCACAAAAGCAGCCCAGCCTGTTTCCCGCCCTCACCATCCTTTGCGGAGCTCACACGCACGTACGTCTGCTTGGGGCGGTCAGCAAGGGGCCACCCACTCCTGATTCCCAAGGACTGAGCTGCACGCTGATGTACGGAAAGCCTGTGTTTCTGTTCTAGATGTTTCTATGGAGATGCACCGTGTACACCCACAGATGACCCCGGCTTAGCGTCCATCCCATGAGTCACCTATTAACAGGCTGAAGGCAACTTCTGACCTAGCCTGGGGTACCGCCACCTTCTGGCCCTGACACTTGTTCCAGGAACCAAAGAATGTAAGAGAGCCTCCCCTGGGGACAGGGACTCTGCAGTCAGGGATCAGGCCTTCGATCTTTCCAGGAAGAAAAACATGACCTCGAATGGTACTTGGGGGGGGGGGTTGCTGTCAGTCTTCCACATTCCTGTCATGAGGCCAAGAGAGACTGGCTTTGGCTGGCTCTGAGTGCTGGGAGGGGAGGCAGGGCTGAAGGGCTGGGCTGGAGGGGTTCTTTTGAGAACCTCAGTAGTATGCATAGTTTCTGGGTATATTTTCACAGGAAGATACATGGCGCGGGGGTGTGAAGGTAAGGGAAAGTGAGTGGGGTTTACATAGATTGTCACCAGGGCTAGGGAAGTGGCTCAGTTGGGGGAGTGCTTGCCTTGCTCTGGGTTTTATCCTCAGCATCTCCTAAGCCCAGGCTACTGGCACATGCCTGTAATCTATTGGGAGGAAAATTAGGACGATCAGAAGTCAAGGCAATTCTCAGCAACATAAAGAACTGGAGGCTAGCCTGTACTGTCTAATCAAAAGTAAGGAAGGCAGGAAGAAGGCGTACCCTTACCAAACCCCAGCCTTCTCCATGCGGGACTCTTGGCAGACAGCGGGGAAACTGAGTCAAACAAGGAGCCTTGTCATTAGACCCCAAAGGTTCTTGGGAGTCAAGGATACCTAAAACTATGGCTGGAGGCTTGACCTAAAACAGTGGATCAGGGATGCAGGCTCCCACCTGTTTCTGCAGGGTAGGGGTGGGTGTCCTTGGAGTTTTGAAGATGGTAACGAGTGGAGGAAATCTCAAGATTCCCTGTTGTTCTGTGACCAGGGAGGAAAAGCTGACCTGAAAGAGAAGCTGACCCAGGCTGCTGCAGGTCCTGCCTGCTCAGAGGCTTGTCTTCCCTGTTGGGCAGCAGTCACAGCGGTCCTAGGGAGGAGTGAGCTCGGGTGGCACACGGCTACCACAGCCACACAGCCCCTGTGCCTGTCACACCACTTAAGCCAGACTGGACAGAGCCATACTGGGGAAATTCCTGGTTAGGCTTCTACTGCTGTGATGAACGCCACAGCCAAGGTAAAAGAGAGGGTTTTTACTCCAGTTTACAGATGTAGTCCTCCGTGAAGGGAAGTCGATGCCGGAACCCGGAGACAGAAACTGAACCAGAGACCATGGAGGAGTGCTGCCTGCTGGCTTGCTCCCTATGAATTGCTCAGCCTGCTTTCATGCACAATTCAATATCACCAACCCACATATCGGCTGGGTCCTCATATCAATCCATAACCAAGAAACACCTTACAGTCTGAAGACTACTGGAGAACTTATACCAGGCCTCATGGCTGTGTCTGCTTTGCTCTGGGCTTGCCCTTTCTGTGAGAGTCACCTGGCTCTCCTGAACTGTAGGATAGTCTTTGAGGGTGGCCAAAGACTGCTGTAGTCATCTCCCAGGACACTATGTTACTGTGGTAGCACATATGTAGCTAGGGCACTATCTGAGGGTTTTACCGCTGTGAACAGATGCCATGACCACAGCAACTCTGACTGGGAAATGCGCACTGATGCTCCATTTTGCAGATGAGGAAAGTGAGGGCCACAGGAGGCTGGCATGATGATGCCTGGGGCCAGAGCCAACTGTACTGGGTGGCTGCTGTTCAAGAGAAGCCTTTCTTCTTTCTTTCCTGATGTCTCTTGGATTTTCAGGTCTCCTGGATACCCCCATCAGCAAGCTTGGGCCTGGGGTCATGTTCTTAAAAGTGGTGACCTTGGGCAAGTCACAAGGTCACTGGCAGTAGAAAGACCATGGGTGGGGGAAGAAGCTTGGCATAAGCACAGTCCGCATTTCACTTCAGAGAGACAGTATTTACTTCACATGTAAGAGCGAAAGAGGAGCAGGAGAGATGGCTCGGTTGTGAAGAGCACTGACTGCTCCTCCAGAGATCCTGAGTTCAAATCCCAGCAACCACATGGCAGCTCACAACTGTCTGTAACGAGAACCAATGCTCTCTCCTGGTGTGCATGGAGACAGAATGCTCATATACATAAAATACATAAATATAAATCTTTAAAAAAAATCAGACAGAAACACGAGGAAGACTGAATCTCAGCACTTAAAAACTCATCACAAATGTTCTTATGTTTGTGCTAATATTCTTGCAGAGGTCACATGACTTTCAGGGCATAGGGTGCTCTGTCCTATCTCCAGGTGAGAGGTGGCCTATGAGGTAGGCTAGGAACCTTAGGAAAAGTCTCAGTGTCCAGGCCATGGATGCTTCTGTTATAGCCTGCCCTGCCTGAGCAGGGGTGAACCAACAGGACAGAGAGGGCACCCACTGGGCAGTGTCTGGCTGAAGTTTAGGTCTCAGCAGCTAGCTCAGCCAGGATGCTATGTTGGGGTGTGTGTAACCCCAGGGGTTGGGGTTAGGCTGTGGGCTCTGGATGAGGGGCTCAACACCTTTTCTGAAAGGTTCAGAGCACACAACGGGAAGCTACTGTTGACCCCTGCCAACAGAATTACCCTTCGTTAAGAGAGCTTGAAGGTGGGCATCTTACTTTCATCTCGACAGCCTAGGACACGAAGCTTAGGCAGCAACCAGGATAACGCACCCAGAAATAGGGTGTGGAGGGAAAAAATTTCATTTTCTACCCACCCTTCCAACAGAACCACCCTGGAGATTGGGAAATCTCTAGTCCTGAGGTCTGGGAACTGGCTCCCAAGAACACCAAGGCTGCGGCTGGATTTCACATGCCCGACAGGGGGCGCCTTCTACCCAGTTCCGGGGCACAGTGGCTGCCGGCTCCCCTCCTCCTCGAGGGCTTATCACACAAGCTGCCTCAGCGGGGCTGGGGTTGACGCACAAAGGTGGGCCACTAGCCTGCTGGGAGGGAGGAGTGGGGGGATGATGGGGAGGACACACATGCAGGGGCGGGAGAATGACGTAGTAGGGTGGGGTGAGGTAAGCGGTGATTAGTCCTGCTTGGTTACCCCCTTAGGTAAGGCCACGACCCCACCTTGAAAAGGGGCCCTCTCCATCATCACCAAAAGCTCTTTGGTGCCCACGCTGTGACTCAAGCGTGTGCCTTGAATGTCACCGCGACACCAAGAGGACAAGAATAACTCCGGTTTGAGGAGCAGTGACCTCATTCAGTCCCACCTCCCTCTAGCTGGCACAAGGCCAAGTTGCCCACTGCTCTGGGCTTCAGTTTCTCCCGCCTTTGTACTGGGGACTCCAATTCTCGGTTTCAGGGCTGTTGAGGGGGCGGGGCAGCTGGAACTCAGCTGGTTAATAACAACCGGGATAGTAAGGATGGGGGAGGGGGAAGGGGGAGGGGGGCCGACAGGCAGGGGGTATCCACCAGTAAGAGTCTGATGTAACTTCTATGTCTTTGCTGACTTGAACTTGTTCTTGGATCCCACGTCCCTGGAAGTGTAGATGCCCTCCATCCAAGTCCCGTGACAGCACTATGGGTGGGACCCCACCCCCACAGGCGCACTACTGTGCCCTGCCTCCACCTCTTGCCACAGAAGGCAGACAGGAACAGGACTAGTTGATTCAGTAGACACAGGCAGGCACATGCACACACCCACCGCACATGCTGCAGGCTGTGGATAAAAGTCGGGGGTGGGGAGAAGGCAAGGGGCGGGGCGGGTGGGGAGGGGGCTCTGCACAGAGAAACGGATGTCATCTATATGGTGACCTGTGCTCAGCCTGCTCAGCGGGGTTGTCACAGATCTTAAAGCAGATAGTGTCTACCTGACAGGGATCCTGAGGGTCTACAGGGCGTGTGTACGGTGTGTGTACGGGGTGTGTATGTGTGTGTGTGTGTGTGTTTATTCATGTGCAGATGTCTGATGCACCATGTAAAATGTATAGGCTATGTATGTGAACACAGACCTACAAACGTGTGTGTGTGTGTGTGTGTGTGTGTGTGTGTGTGTGTGGTGTGTGCAGGGGTGGGTACTCACAAGTATCAATGGGGCAGTGTGTTTATGGCTACTGTGTGCTGCATGCCTGTGTGTGTGCCTGTGCTGGGTGCATCTGTTTTGCCACAATGGCCCTGGGCAGAGAGGCTGCAGCCTGGATTTTATGGATTGCATCCACAGCTCCTCTGGGAGGGAAGAAGAAAGGGGGGAAGCCCCCCATAGCTGACCTCCTGCCTCAATCTGCACCAGCTGCACAAAGTATCACCACACTTAATGCTAGCCACAACTCTGGAAGGCAAGCGCTCCTGTACTTTGTGGAGAGTGTTCGGTAGGGGAGTGCTTTGAGAAGCTTGCTTCGCATGAGTTCCCAGAATTTTGGGACATGCTTGTATGCCTGTAAGGCTGTGGTCACTTACCCCTGGGACTCTTCTACACTCTTGCTTGTTCGAAATTTTTTATTTATTTTTTTTGAGATGAGATCTTTCTACTATGTAGCCCTGCCCGTCCTTGAACTCACTCTGTAGACCAGGCTGGGGTTGAGCTCACAGAGATCCCCCTGCCTCTGTGTCCCAAGTGCTGGGATTAGAGGCATCTGCTTCTGTACTCTGCTCTTGATGGATTCCTGTCCCTATCCCATATGGTTTCTGGAACCCCACCTCCACGGCCATGCAGGAGGTGTCACTGTGCTCCACCAGGCTCCCCTGAGTGTGTCCTGTGTGTCCTTTGAGACTGTGATGACCTGAAGCCATGGAGTGTCCCGGCCAGCCTCACCATGGCCAGTGCAGTGGTTGCTCAGGAAGGAGCCTGTGGCTGCCCTGCCCGTCCTTAGCCAGGCTCATTTCTGCCTCTGGCGGGGCCTCCTCAGCACCTGCCGGGTACAGAAAGTGTTCACAGGCCTCAGAGGGACACAGAGTGTGTTCTTGAAGCAAGCAGGTTCCTGGCAGCTTCAGCTATGGGTTCCTCCTCCCATCCCCTACCTTTCATCTTTTCCCATCAAAAAGTCTCCAGCACTGGTTCATGGGTCGGTTCCTGTGAGTGAGCTGTGGGGCTTTGCAAACTGGGAGAGACTGAGGGGGTCCCAGAAATCTCTGTCTCCGCCTGTAAGGCAGAGACTAATGATTCCTAGCCCAGAAGATTGCTGTCATGAGCAGCAGAAATGCAAGACATTCAGTACGCTTGGGCTCGGGCTTGGGGTGAGTTGTTATAAACGGCGACATCATCATCCACTCTATTGTTTCTATCTCTGTCACCACTACCAATGTCATCATCAAGATTATCGGGTCAGCATCACCACCATCACCACAATCACCATCAGTACCAGCATCACAATCACCATCAGTACCAGCATCACAATCACCATCAGTACCAGCGTCACAAGTACCGGCAGCGGCACAATCATCACCATCATCATCACCATCAGCACTATAATTGCTATCAGTTCCATCATTGTTTTTGAGTTGGCGTCATCATCATAACTGCCATGACAGTTACCATCACCGTCAGTATCCCACATCAGCATCCTCATCATTTCCTCACCGGTCCTTACTATCATTGCCATCTCCATCATCAACTGTAATTATAGTCATCATCCTTTTCCACATCACCATCACCAGCATTGCCAGAGAGACAGACCAAAGGCTTAGGCCTGCACACACATGCGCTTGCACACAAACACACACACATGCACACATACATGCATATGCATACATGTACACACATACATGCACACATGCACATGTACATGCACACATGCAAACATGCACACACATGCATACACACAGTACACACACACGAATGTGCACATACATATATGCACACACATGCATATGTGCACACAAACATGCATACACATACACATATACATACATGCACATACATGCATACACAAACACACAGCACACATACACGTATACATACACTCACATGCATACATGGACATGCCCACATGTGCGCGCACACACACACACACACAAAACGAGACTGTAAGAGGTGACAAATGCCCTATACAATATGAGGGGGGTGGTGGGCATAGGTGGATGGAGACCAAGAAGGAGGAGGAAGGGTCATAGTTTGGAAAGTGGATTCTAAATGGTGTGTGTATCTGCATTTGTGTGCTGTGTAATTGTTTATCATGTATGTATCTCATGCATACTCGGTGTGCATATGGATGGCATATATATCCCTGTGTATATGCTGTGTTCAGTGAGTGTGTGTCTTACAAATGTGCTGTGTGTGTGTTTCAATTGTGTGCCTGGATGCCTATGCCGAGAATATGTTTATTGCTCGTGTCTGTGTGAACAGGCCTGGAGAAGCCACTGTAGTCTCTGACTCTGGCCCCATCTGGCTTCAGGTCATTGCTGCATTTCCTGCTTGTCCTGTTCTGCTACAGGGCCGACTTTCCTGTGCCAGGCAGCAGCCAGAGCCCCCACAGGGCTCAGTGTGTCTCTGTGTCCAAGGGTAGCATTCAAGTTCCCCAGGTCTGAGCTTGGGTGGGCAGGGGAGACGGCCTTCCGTGGTTATTGGGGTGTACACCTGATGGGTGGAGGCGGCGGCGTCTTCCCAGTATGTCTGCAGGCTCACACCGACCCCAGAAGGCAGGGGACCTGTGAGTGCAGCCGCCAGCCTGGTTGATTGCTTCACTTGCCTGCTGGGGCTGCACCTGCTCCAAATTGTGATCAGACTAAATTAGTCAGAAAACATGCGAGTACAGTTGGAGCTTTCTGGCAAATTAGCAATCGAACATTGGGGGCGAGGTTCCTCGGCAAGGGGCACTTTGCCTGGCTGATTGCTGAGTGAAGACGGGGCCCCTCACAGGGCAGCTCCTAAGGGGGAATTATTTCAGCTACCTTCTCTAGTTCTCTGAAGCTGCCTTAAAAAAAGCCAAGCCAAGATTGACACCTTCCGGCTGGGTTGCTGCCCACTGGTGGGTACCAAGTTGCTTGGTTTGTTCGTCTTGAGAGCCTGGCGGTGTCCCTGCAGGGCCTTGGACTAACCTAGGATTGAGCACAACCTTGGAAGGGTCCATTTGTCTGGACTTGCTGGAGGTGGAGCAGGGGAATTCCTCAATCTGTGGTGCTGGGTGTGGGAAAGAAACAGTTGCTGGGCAGTTTGTGGGTAGCACTGACTGCATGGCATTTTGAGTCTGGAAAGTGTATACAGATGAAGTAGCCAAGAGACAATGGAAACACAAGGACACAGGCAGTTGGCATCTGATATCTTGCATTTGTACAATGACCTGTAGTGGGAGTCAAGGCCAAGTTTCCAGGAGAATAAAGGACATACCGTTGTCATTGGTAGAAGGGGAATGGTCACTTTGCACATGCCAACTGGATGCCCAGGTACTTTATTTCCATTAGCAATGCAACCTAGCCCCATCTGTGATGGTTTAATATATGCTGGGCCCAGGGAGTGGCACTATTAGGAGGTGTGGCCTTGTTGGAATAGGCGTGGCCTCGTTGGAGTGGGTGTGGCCCTGGAGTGGGTGTGGCCTTGTTAGAGTGGGTGTGTCACTGTGGGTGTGGGCTTTAAGACCCTCATCCTAGCTGCCTGGAAGCCAGTCTTCTGCTAGTGGCCTTCAGATGAAGATGTAGAACTCTCAGCTCCTCCTGCACCATGTCTGCCTGGATGCTGCCATGCTCCCACCTTGATGATAATGGACTGAACCTTTGAACCTGTAAAGCAGCACCAATTAAATGTTGTCCTTATAAAGTTACACTTGGTCATGATTGTTATCTCTGAGCATGCACATAGCACCTGGAGGCTTGGGGGGACCATAGCCAGCCTCCATGTGGCCATGCCATTAACTGCATGCCCTTTGATTTCAACCAAACTAGCTTCCACGATCACGTTGGGTTTTTAGAGATACCCGTCAGTTACAGTGGGGCTGAGCAGATGGCTCTGTTGGTAAACTCCAAGACCAAGTTCAGATTCCAGTGCCCATGTAGAAAGCCACACCTGCAGCCCCAGTATGTACACTTGCGGCAGAGACGGGCAGGTTCTGAAGCACATTGATTAGCCATCCCCATGAAATTAATGAGCCTCAGGTTCAGTGAGAGACCCTCTCTCAAACAGTAAGTGGAGAGGAACTGACTCGTGGTATCAATATGCAAGTGTGTTGTACACACAGTACCTCCACAGTGGAAGGGACTCTGTTGAAAAACAACCATCATTATTTAGTTGTTCAGTGACCCTGTCTATAAAACAAACACACAAACAAACACACAAACAGAGTGCAATATCCCCAGCAGGGTTGTGCTTGGGCATGTGTTCCCTGCTGAGTGATGCTGTTTTGGGAGACAGTGAAAACTTTGTGAGGGGAAGTGTACCTGGGTCACTGGGGGGTGAGATTGAGGATTACAGTCTGACCTTGTTTTTAGAACTGAGCTTTTTCCTTCGTGATTTACCAAGACCTGAACAAGACAGGCTGCAAAACTCTCACCCCATGGACCTCTGTGCCTTCCTGTGCCTTGATGGTCTAATATTTCTGAGACTGAGAGCCAAATAAACTCTTCCTCTCTTCAGTTACTTCTGATAGGTATTTCGTCACAGTCATGAGACCAGCAACTAACACATTATGCTTGTACTGATTCAAATAGATAGAGATAGCATATTAGCCTCTCTCTATATACCCAGCTAAACTATTACAAAAAAGAGCGCATTAGCCTCTCTATATCCAGCTAAACTATCAATCGAGAATGCTAGCCAAAATAGACATTTACAAGTCCAAATACCAATCTAATGACTTTTTTTTAAGATTTATTTTATTTATTCATTTTATGCATGAGTGTTCTGTCTGCATATACATCTGAGTATCAGAAGAGGGCATCAGATCCCGTTATAAATGGTTGTGAGCCACCATGTGGTTGCTGGGAATTGAACTCAGGACCTCTGGAAGAGCAGCCGGTGTTCTTAACCTCTGAGCCACCTCTCTAGCCCCATCTAGTGACTTCTACATGATGATTTAAAATAAAAAAAGTCTAAAATATTTTTCAGAATTTTTTTTTTTTTTTGTATTTTTCAGGAGCAAGAGAGATACTTTTAGACCATTGGTTCTCAATATGTGAGCTACAATCCCCTTTGAGATGAAAAACCCTTTCACAGGGCTTGCCTAAGACCATTGGAAAAACACAGATATCTACATTATCATTCATAACAGTAGCAAGAATACAGTTATGAAGTTGCAATGAAAGTGATTTTATGGTCGGGGTCCCTGAGAACCTATATTAAAGGATCGCAGAGTTGGGAAAGAAGTCGAGGACCACTGCTTTAAACTAAGTGTATATGTTAAATGTTAAAAAGCTCCAACAACTTCCCAAACAGAGAAAGAGAACTTTGTAAAGAGAACTTTACAAAACTTCAAATCAATGTAAAGAGGGATAAAGTCATAAAAACATTTAGTCAGACTTGGGAAGCCGTGTGTCATGAGATTTTTTCTCATTCTGCGTTCCTACGGGAGCTGGAAGATGAGCCCTTCAGCGGAGGACGAGGCTCTGAGGGTGTATGTCCAATTACTCATCCTTGGATATGCATTCTGAACAAGAGAGGAGGATTTTAGAGGGGGGTTTGCTTACAAAGCAGGGCAGGGCTCACATATCTCACAGTTGTGGCCCGGCTTCAAGTGCGGATGGCCATGCTTACATGTGACACGCGGTGACCTCTTGGAACAGGAAGACACACCAACTCTAGTGTAGCACAGAGGCGATACACATCTGATGGAAAGACCAAAGATCTAGCAGCGGAAGCAACTGGCTGTTTTACCCAACTACACTGTCACAGAGCTCATGACTCCTGAGGTTTTATGGATAGCCGATCCCTCTGCAGTTCAGTCACAATGACAGAAATAAACACGTGTATAAGCCCCTGGCAGGTCAACCTCTGGCTCAGTTGGCTGCGTCCAGGAACCCTCTGGGGTCTGACTGTGCCTCTCAAGGCTGCCCTGGATAGAGAAGGTGGGTCCGAGGACAGGCACACCCAGATCTGACCCAGGTCATGGACTACACACGTTGCAGCCCAGGGCAGGTGTCAGCACCATCCACATTTAGCAAATGAGCTCTGGTTACAGCCGCCAGGAGTCAGTTGAGTTTAGACCAGGTCGCTTTTGTACTTTGTATCCTGCTGAGCTGTAAACAGACAGCGGCCACTCGATAGCAGGGGTCAGGTGACTTATTGCAATATTCCTGTGTGTTAGGTCTTCTGCCCGGTCGGTCCTTGCTGCCCTGGTCTGCAGTACCGTGGGGCTGACTCTGCTCCGGCCCCTCCTGTTGTGTTTAGTGGGTTAATTCTCCGGCCAGAGTTTTCTATTTTCCCCCAATCCACATTGTCCTAGTGGGACACAGTATACCCTCCCGTGTCTGGTCTTGTGCAATGCTGACAGTTGCTAGCTAAGAATTACCACCATGTGGCTGGGATTGAACCTCTCCCCTGGGCTGCTGCCCAGGAGGCCTGGCAGGGCAATATGCTAGGTGCAAGGACACTCTATTGCAAGGCCGCATACAGCTCAAGTTTAGGTTTTAGTAGCTTCCTTTATAGGTCGAGGCTGCCCCGGGGCTCCAGAACCCCTACGAGAAGGCCTTCCAGAGTCATGCGGTCAACCTGGAGTGTGAGGGTGGAAATCCAGACTCATTTTAGACCAGAGTTTCTTTCTCTGTGATACGATGGGTCAGGTGGGGAGTCAGAAGATCAAGGATGCCTTGCCTTTGAAGACATGAAGACACAGACTTATTTCTAGGAACATAGGCATAGGTACCCACACATCTGTAAGTATACAGAATACACCTGTATACATGTATATACACAAACATGCAAATCACACACACACACACACACACACACACACACACACACACACACACCCCACAGGGCTTGTACTCAGAACGGCTCATCCATGAAACCTGGGATCAAAACCACCAAAGCTTCTTTGATGGAGCAGGGTGGCGCACGCCTTTAATACTCCAGAGGCAGAGGCAGGGGGATTTCTGTGAGTTTGAGGCCAACCTGGACTACACAGAGAGCTGAAGCCAGTCAGAACTACAGAGACCCTATCTCAAAGAAGAAAAAAAATTGAAGGGGGGTGTTGGGTGAGGTGGGCGGTGACACGGCTTAGTGGGAGCCTGCTACCAGTCCTGAATACTTGAGCTCAGTCCCAGGAGTACTGGTTGTGGACTGACTGTCCGACTGTCTCACACACACACACACACACACACACACACACACACACACACACACACACACACCACGGCAAGCATGCATGTGGATACACAGAGATACACAAATGTAATTTTATAAAAGGTTGGCTTTTTTGGTGGACCTCGTGGCGCACACCCAAAATCAGCACTGAGGAGGCAGAGGCAGGAGAGTCACAAATCTGAGATGGTCCAGGGCCGCACAGTGTGACTCTGTGTCAAGGAAAACCAGAAAGAGAAAACAGACGGATGCTTTTAAGCTGTTAGTACAGCTTATTGGCGGCTCATGAAATTAGCTGCGTCTCTAGCAGCGTTCGGACTGAAAAGGAAAACCCAGGCAGCGACACTCACAAAAGACTAACTGGGAAAATCCAACCAAGAAGACAAAGGACTCTGCCTCAGGCTTCAGGAGATGAGCGTTCAGTTGCTTGTCCTGCTCTGAGCTCAGTCTGCCCCTGCATCCCGCGCTCACCCTGAGGGGTGCGGAGGACCCTGGACCTGCTGTTCTTGTGGACCTGGACCTCAGTGGTCATGAATCACAGTACAGGCTTGTTCCACGCTCAGATCTGGCACATGTCACATGTATGTTTGTGTGTGCGCGTGCGTGCGCGAAGCTGTGACATTGGTGGCCAAGTCTTGGGACTGTGTCCCGCACAACTGGATCTTCCGTGTTTCTCTTCCTCTCTCTTCGTTACAGCAGTCCTTATCTGCTCCAGGCACCCTCCCCTTCTTCGGTAATCATTGTAATTAGGGAGTTCTGTCTCCCTGTGGGAGGCTTGGCGCTGGGGTAGCGTTTCTTGCACGGCCTGGCAGAACTCCTCCTGGCCATCCCAGGGCCTGGTGGGACCTGGCAGTGCGCATGGGGCCCGCGCCAAGCTCCTTTGGCAGCCTTGGTGTCGTTCCCATTGCCAAGGAGTGGGGCCCTGTCCAGCTCGGCTCCTCGGCTCTTTGGCAACTTAGGAAAGAAAACCGATGGCTCCACATCGTCCCTGATCATCCGCACTTGCTGTTTTCTTCCTGCTGGCCTGGGTTTTCTGTCTGTGCTGTGTTCCTGCAGCTGCTCCTGGCGCTATCCCTTTTAAAGAGATTTAGACACTTTTCCTTTCTCTCTCTCCCTCCCTCCCTGTCCCTCCTTCCCCCTGTCCCTCTCCCTCTCTTTCTCCCTCCCTTTCGCTCCCCCCCTTTATTGTGGAATATGCAGTATGTAGAGGTGATAAATGGGTCCATTTTAAGGAACACGCAGCCTCTCTCCAGGTTAGGAAATAGAGCACTGGCCAGAACTTAAGACTCAGACTGTGAGCCCTCCACGGCCATGTCTCAGTCACTCAGTCACTCATTCATTCACTCACTCACTCATTCATTCACTCACTCACTCACTCATTCATTCACTCACTCACTCATTCATTCACTCACTCACTCATTCATTCACTCACTCATTTATTCACTTGCTCACTCATTCACTCACTCATTCATTCACTCACTCATTCACTCACTCATTCATTCAGTTACTCATTTATTCACTCACTTATTCATTCATTTACTCATTCATTCACTCACTCATTTATTCACCCACTCGCTCATTCATTCATTTGCTCATTCACTCACTCATTCATTCACTTACTCACTCACTCATTCATTCACTCACTCATTCATTCATTCACTCACTCACTCACTCATTCAGTTTATGTATATACTCATTCACTTACTCAGCTCACTCATTTGCACACACACTAGAAAATCCTTCTGAACTCCTTGCTATGTGACAGACATCACTCTAAGGATTTAACAATACAGATAAAAGCCCCTAATGTGTGGCTTATGCCACCATATTTGACTTACTATGCCCACACTTGTCCTCAACAATAAGCCATCTTGCCTTACCATTTGGAGATGTAAAGAAACCTGCTACTCCTGCGTGAGCTCTTATTCGGCCTTGTCTGGCTGTGGGTCATAGTTTTCACACCTGCATAGTCTTCCTGTGTGATCTTATGCCTTGTTCCATCTGCCCATCCCACTGCTGGGCGTGTCTGGGCTGTTTCCAGTACGGGGCTATTCCAGATGTGCTGCGTGGTCACTGAAGTCCTGAGTCTGTTGAGCGTCCTGGAGCACGCCCCTGTTCATCTGCAAATGCCCTTCCCCATGGGGATCCTGCCTCTCAGGGCCACATCACTGACAATGTGAAATGCCATCTGTCCTATTAATTTATACCTTCCCAGTTATTATGGATGCCCGTAGATTTAACATTCCTTTCTTCTCTTGAAGACTTTTGCCTGCGACTTCCAGTGTTGGCCTTTCTCCTGGCAGGTCTGGTTCTGCCTTTGTGGCCAAGCGCTCCAGGTTCTGGCTTCTGTGAACTCTCACATACTGACATTGTCTTTGGGACACGACACCTAGCCCTTCCCCTAAACACCTGAGGCATGGTGCTAGCCCAGGGCTATCCCTGGACTCTGCTCCCTGAGCTCTGACCGAGTTGGATATGACCTCTGATGCAGAGGGAGGGCCCTCCTCTGTCTTGTTCAGCCTGCACAGTCGGAGATGGGAAGATGAGTTGTGTATTCATACGTGTCACTAATCCCCGTGTTTTCTTAGACACTATAAAGTTATTAGCCATAAATTCCTGCACAGTGGCAGTTAACACTGCTAAAGTCAGAAGCATGAATTTGCACAGACTAAACCGATACCCAAATAGTTATGCTAATGAGCCAGGAGCAGATTGCACCCAGCTCTCAGGTGCCCCCCTCAGATGCCTCTCAGGGTCCCCTGATCATGAACCTGGGGCTTGACAGGGAGGTATCTCAGTCAGAGTTCATGGATCAACAGCTCTGCTTCCTGACATGACCCACAGGGATACACTGAAGACAGGGCTTGGGGACAGGCTGCCACATGACTAGCCACATCTTGCTCAGTCTCTGATGGTGGCAGTGATGGAGAAGAGGCTTCTTTGAAGACAGATAGCAGGGACTGTGGTGAGCTTCAGGGGGAGGGGCTTCTGTGAGTGACTGACAGAGGAAAGAGGAAAGGGGCGGGGCTTCACAGGGGTCCGAAGCAATACCACTGTGGAAGGTCCCTCTGAGCCCCAGGCTCCAGACTCCAGGTGGCTTGAGGTCCTTGTCAGCCCTTTCTGTCATTGTGGGATTTAGGTTATCTTGTATCTGTGCCATTATCCCCCACAGGTCACGAATGGGCAGACATGGCCTTGATTTTCTACGTCACAGGTTTCAGTAAGGAAAGGCCTCAGAGCTCCAAACTGATCTCCTTCAGTTCTCCCTTCTAAGTGTCTTGTTTTCTTGATGTGCATTAGTTTATTTTAAGCAAAGAAAACTTTTCTAACCAGCACGCAGCTGGACAGACTGTTTCTGTCTGGTGTCTACAGCTATGTCATTGTCTGGAGAGGAGAGCCAAAGTCACTAGGCTCAGAACAGGGCTGCCAGCTGCCGGCTGCCTCTGGGCGTTGATGGCGCACAATTTTAATCTCTGCAGAGACAGGCAGATCTCTGGGTTTGAGGCCAGCCTGGTCTACAGAGTGAGCTCTAGGATGTCAAGGTTATACCTTTTCTCAAAAAACAAAAAACCCAAACAGTAGCCAAGTTGTAGGCAAATGTCTAACACAATGTTGAATCAAATAGAACTTTTTGGAAACTTGGCCTTATAATGGTCTAATAGCATAGAAGAAATTATTATTATTATTATCTTCTGAGACAGGGTTCCTCTGTATAGCCCTGGTTGTCCTGGAACTTGCTCCGTAGACCAGGCTGGCCTTGAACTCACAGAGATCTTCTTGCCTCTGCCTCCCAAGTGCTGGGATTAAAAGCATGCACCACGACTGTCCAGTTTAGAAGAAATTGTTAATCCCAAGCCTATAAATCTCTGTGGAGGATGCTCTCTTAGCAGCAGGCTGTAGTCACCCTGCTCGGAGCAGTTATCGGGAATGTCATCTGGTGGGACACTGGCCCAGTTTAAGCTGCAGTTTGTCCTCCCACGTGTTTTCTGCACTCATGAGAGGGACTGAATAGGTTCGTACGAAGTGAAGAGCCACCTGTGATTAGAATCAGGAGTGTCACGGGAATGTCCCCTGTGCTCTGCTCTGGGTCACAGCTCAGCTCCCTCAGTGGGACGGTCTCAGACACAGGGATTCTCTCTCATTCTAGTCAGTGTCCCCGGGGCCAGGCACCTGCAGATACAGGGCCAAGATCTGGGGCAGTCAACTGAAGAGTGAATTTGAACCTGCTCAAGTTACAGTGCGGAGGAAGTGAGCCTTTGGAGTTCCCACAGTCATCCGTGATGCAAAGAAGTAACATGTGAAACTCACCTAATTTTGTGTGTGTGCACATGTGTGTGTATGTATGTGCATACGTGCTTGTGTGTGCATGTGCACTCGTATGTGTGCATGAGTGTGTGCCCCTGTGTATCTGTGCATGTTTTGTTCGTATGTGTGTGTGCACATATATGTGCATGTTGTGTATATATGTATGTGCATGCTTGTGTGTGTGTGTGTTGTGTGTGTGCATATATGTGCATGTTGTGTATGAGTGTGCATATTCGAGAGTTTGTGTGTGCATGTGTGTGTGTGTGCATTTTGGCTAGAGGTTGGTGTCAGGTGTCTTCCTCAATTGCTCCATCTTATTTTTTGAAATGAGGTCTGTCACTGAATCTGGAGTTCACCACTTTGGTTAGGCTGGCTGGCCAGTGAGCCCACAAAGCGTGTACCCAGTGCTCGGCTATAGGATCACACTGCTGAACATATGTGCTAGTGATCAAACTCAGGCCCTCCCCCTTTCCAGCCCCTTCCTGCTTCTTTTTATTCTTCACAAGGAGATAACAGACTGGACAAAGCCTGGGCGGGGGATTAGGTGGGGCTGGGCATGAGGACAGCAGCTGTGAAGATGGCACAGAGAAAAATGGCAGCAGGCTGTGAAGGCCTCAATCCACAGAGAAAGATGGCAGCTCTTTCTTCCTTCTATCTTCTCTGTCTTTTTTATTTTTCCTCTTGTGGTGGCAGTTTTCACTTCCAGCCAGGGAGGAGCATTAGCAGAGTGCGTTGGTTCTCCACCCAGGAGAGAGATCAGCTCTGAGAGGGTGAGGTGGGCAGGGTAGGACAGAGAGGAAGATTTGGGTCAGGAACTTTGTATTCTGTGAGGTCTCCAAGAACCCACTTAGGGTTGTTCTGTGTCACAAGTCCCCCCCCCCCCCTTTGGTATTTTTTGAAACAGGTTTCTCTGTGTATTCCTGGCTGTTTTTGAACTCTCGCTGTAGACCAAGCTGGCTTCAAACTCAAGAGATCTACCTGCCTCTGCCTCTGTGTTGTTCGCTGGTAAAACCTGTTTCTAGTTGTGGTGTGGCTCAGTCTTAGCACACACCTTTAATCCCTCTGACTGGAATACAGACTTGCCCTTAGTAACACCTTTAATCCCAAACAATGAAGGATATAGTTTGTAGAAAGAAGAGAGGAAAGGGAAGCTATATAGGAGAGAACAGCACAGAGAGAGAAGAGGAAAGAGGCAGTTTTACCGGGACAGTTGTAAAGAGACAAGCTAGACACAAGATAGATCTAGAGAGTGAGAAGGAGCCAGAAGATTAGACTGGATCACCAACTTTAGTATGAGTCCAGGCAGAGCAAAATGTCAGAGAGAAGCCAGATCGAATCAGTCAGCTTGGAGAGGAGTTTGAGCCAGAAAAGTGGAGTTGAACCAGCCAGCCAGAGTTCAGGAAGAACTAGGAAGGGTGAGCTTACTCAGCAGCAAGTCTTGGAGGTTGAAAACACTCTAGGCCTAGATTAGATTGTACAGAGGCTAGGAGCTTCCAGGACTTGGCCCAGGGTAGCATACAGAGGCAGTGAGCCTTAGATATGATTATTACTTCAGGTGCATAAAAGTTACTTTTACATTGTATCCCCAGTCAGGATGCAATGAGAAGGCAGGAATGCTGCTGTTCAGCTGGCTTTCTCCTTCCCACAGGGTCCAGCCAGGGGATGGAGTCACCTCTCTAAGGTCTTCCCACCTCAAATAATCGAGTCTAGAAACATCCTCACAGACAGGCTTAGAGCTTTATGCACCAGGTGAGCCTCAATCCTGCCAAATTATTTGTCAATATTCCCCATCACAGGGACACTACAGTGCTATCCAGAAACTGCAGTAACATCGCAGATGAAACATTCACAGTTGGGCTGATCATCAAGTTCAGCCCAAAGACAGCAGTGACCGTGGCAAGTGAAAGCAGGTGGGAAAGCAGACAGGGCCTCGGGCCTGTTGATCACATGTGCGAGTTTGGAACTAAAGGAAGACATGGCAGAAAGGGGGCGGATAAAATCTTTGGAGAAATAATGGTCGTAAGGCCTCCAAATCTGATGGAAAACATACGTGCACAGGTCCAAGGGAATGAGCTTCACACGAGACAAACACTATTGCCAGCCTATCAGGACACGTCAGCCTCAGATGCTGAAGCCCCAGGAGAGGAGAAAGGGGGCCATGTCACCTAGTTCTCAATTCTAGCCTTTGCTTCATAATCCTTGTGTAGTTTGCTGGATCTTTGTGTGTGTGTGTGTGTGTGTGTGTGTGTGTGTATGTGTGTGAGTGTGTGAATGTGTGTGTGTGTGTGTGTGTGAGTGTGTGTGTGTGTGAATGTGTGTGTGTGTGTGTGTGTGTGTGAGTGTGTGTGTGTGAATGTGTGTGTGTGTGTGTGTGTGTGTGTGTGTGTGTGTGTGTAGGGGCAGGGGACAGGGGGAAAAATAGAATTGGCAGGGACCTATGTCAGTGTTTTTGTCTCTTTCCGAAGAGCTTCGGAAAGCCCAGAGGAGAACCCAGAGGTCTGTGAAAAAGGATCTCTGTAGACACACATCCAGCCAGGTGCCAGCTGGGAGCTGAGGCCGAGGTGTCACTGAAATCCTGGGACAGAACCCATAACTTAAAATGTGGTATTTAGTGAAAGCTAGCTCTCAAAAGCAGAGGCAAAGTATTCGAGGACAACTTGTTCCCTCCCCACCCCCCCAAAAAAAAAGCTGAAAGAATTTTCCTGAGTACACCTGCATTTCAGTAAATATTTAAAGAACAACTTCAGGCTGGAGGCGGGCAATTCCAGAGCCATTCCAGGACTCTCTTCTTCTCCTCCTCCTGCTCCTGCTCCTCCTCCTCTTCCTCCTCCTCCTCCTTCTTCTCCTCCTCCTCCTGCTCCTCCTCATCCTTCTTTTCTAAAATGATTTATTTATTACATATAAATACACTGTAGCTGTCTGCAGACACACCAGAAGAAGGCATCAGATCTCATTACAGATGGTTGTGAGCCACCATGTGGTTGCTGGAATTTGAGCTCAGGACCTCTGGAAGAACAGTCAGTGCTCTTAACCACTGAGCCATCTCTCCAGTCCCAGAACTCACTTCTGAAAGCAACGGTGGATGTTAAATAGTTTGCTTTTCTTTAAAAGAAATCCTTACGAAATGACAGCAGCTTAAAGCCAAAGTAACAAGGGATTGTGGGCTGATAATAGACAGGGAAGTAAAACAAGGCAGAGATGTGACCCAGCCTGGCAGATGGGAAATGCTGTTTGGTTGTGGACTGTGGTAAATAACTCTGAGCTGCCAAGAAGGCCCAGTGGCTAAGAGGAGAAACAGTTTGGTTTCCAGTACCCACATCAGGCATCTCCAGAGGCTCTGATGTCTCTAGACTCTGCAGGCACCAGCACACACATATGCATCTCACACAGAGACAGAACATTATAAAAGAAAAAAAAATCTTGGGGCTGGAGAGGTGGTTCAGCGGTTAAGATCACTGACTGGTCTTCCGGAGGTCCCAAGTTCAAATCCCAGCACCCACATGGCCATTCACAACTGCGTAACTCTCACGCAGACATACATGCACCGGAAACACCAGTGCACATAAGCCAAAACAAAGTATTTGAAAGCAAAGGACGCTTTGAGAAAGGAGCCCAGGTGAACAACAGGATAAGAGCTGAGTTGAAATAACTTCCTAAGAGCTCCACCTGTAACAACCCAAGAGAGGAGAAATCGAAAGATAAAGAAAGGAGAAGAGGAATGGAAAGATAAAGAAAGCCAGGCAGACAGCGAGCCAAGAGCAAACCGGAGGCTCTAGCCCATTGCTGTCAATAATGACATCGAATGTAAGTGGTTTTAGCGCTCTAATTAAAAAGCAAGACTCAATTATATGCTAACCGTAGGAAATGAACTCGAAACACAAAGACAGAGATTAGAAGTGAAGGATGGGAAAATGACATGTCACGCATACACTAATCACAGGGAGCAGGGAGGGCCAAGGGAACTGTGGGAGACAGATCTGGCTACCGGAGAAAATCTAGAGGGACCATTCATGCTGATCGAAGCCCAAAGCAGCAACACCAGCAAGACTGACAACCCTGACTTTGTCTATACCCACTTTGATGGCTTGTGTATACTTGGCCCAGGGAGTGGCACTGTTAGGAGGTGTGACTGTTAGGAGGTGTGGTCTTTCTTGTTGGAGTAGGTGTGTCACTGTGGGCGTGGGCTTAAGACCCTAGCTGTCTGGAAGTCAGCTTTCAGGTGAAGATGTAGAACTCTCAGCTGCTCCTGCACCATGCCTGCCTGGATGCTGCCATGTTCCTGCCTTGATGATAATGGACTGAACCTCTGAACCTGTAAGCCAGCCCCAATTAAATGTCCTTTTAAAGACTTGCCTTGGTTTTGGTGTCTGCTCACAGCAGTAAAGCCCTAATTAAGACACCTACTAACAGATCTGCAGAATTCAGGAAAAGGACAGTCACACGACGGTCTCACTGGCATTTATGTTTTACCCAGCAAAAGGAACTCACACCCATGGCGGGTGTGACTGTGGTATTAACCAAACTGGACCACATTCTGAACATAGCAACCGTCTAGTTTCAAAGGATCAAACCGGGTACACTGACCCCAGAGAACAGAGCTTTCCATGCATGCATGACTTTAAGAACCACACTGCTCTGGAGCTGGGCAGGTAGCTGGTTTATCCAGTGATCGTTAACCATGAGGAAGCCTCGGGTTTAATCTCCATCATGTAATGGCCTCGCTGCGCACCTGTAATGCCAGCATGCAGGAGGTGGCTCAGAAGTTCCATGTCCTCCTAATCTCCACAGTGAGTTCAAGGCCAGCCTGAGCTACAGTGTTGTTCAACTGTCTATTCACTTTTAGGAACAGTGACAGGTGTAAACCCTCTATGGGGTTTGAAAGCATACTTAAAATGAAAGATCACTTTTGCTGGTACGCATTTCTCCCTCCCACCTCGGATTCACGAAAGATTAGGAATTAGAAAATATCACCCTGGGTGAGGTGACCCAGTCACCAAAGAACAAAAGTACATGGTATGTACTCACTGGTAAGTAGATATCAGCCAAAAGGAAGCTCGGAATACCCACGAAACAACTCGCAGACCATATGAAACTCAAGAAGAAAGATTATACCTAAGTGTGGACACTCCAGTCCTACTCAGTGGGGGAAGAGTAATCTCCAGGAAGTAGAGGGAGAGAGGGATCTATCTGCAAGGAAAAGAGGAGGGGGGTGGAGGGAAAGGGGGGCAGTTCAGATATGGGGGGAGATGGGGGAGAAGTACAGGGTTTCAGGAATTTGAAAGTGGGTGTGTAGCAGTGAGGGAGGAGGAGCTGGGGGTAGCCATAGAAAGCCCTAGATGTCAGGGACCCAAGAGGTTCCCAGGACCAAACAATAGGACTTTTGGCCAAAATACCCAACAAAGGGGAGACAGAACCTGTAGAGGCCACACCCCGTGCATAGGTACGGCTCCCATTTGAGGGATCGGGCCACCCATCCACCTCAAAAACATTAGTTCAGAATTCCTCCTGTCAAAAGGAAATGCAGGGACAAAGAGTGGAGCAGAGACGGAAGAAAAGGGCATTCAGAGACCGCCCCACCTAGGGATCCATCCCATCTGTTGGCACCAAACCCAGACACCACTGCTGATGCCAAGAAGTTCTTAGTGACAGGAAGCTGGTGTAGCTGTTCCCCGAGAGGCTCCCAGAGCCATACCAATACAGACGTGGATATACACAGCCAAACATCAGACTGAGCGTGGAGACCCCAGAGGAAAAGTTAGGGCAAGGACTGTGGGACCTGAAGGGTCAACCTCATAGGAAGAACAACAATATCAACCAACAAGACCGCCAAAAGCTCCCACGGACTAAACCACCAACCAAAGAGCACACAGGGGGAATGCATGGCTCCAGCTGCGTATGTAGCAGAGGATTGACTTAGCGGGCATCACAGGGAGGGGAGCCCCTTGGTATCCTTGATGACCAAGGATAGGGGAACACTAGGCCACTGAAGGAGTGGGACGGTGGGTGGGTGAGCACCCTCATAGAGGCAGGAGTGAGGAAGGAGTAGATAGGGGGCTTGTGGAGAGGAAACCGGGAAGGGGGATAACATTTGAAATGTAAATAAATAGAATAATCAATTTAAAACACCCCCTCTATGAATTGGGTAGGCTTACTCCTCCAGAGCCTGTTTGGTTTCTCTCTGTGCTTGAGAAACTGGAACCAAATTCTAAAGCTGACACTTTTGTCCATCAACACTGCCGTTCACCCCTCTACACGGCAGGGTTCATATAACATCATATGCATACAATCCTGTTCACACATTATCTCCAGGGTCCTTAGGACCAGATAGATCTTGGAGCTCCAGAGGTCAGGGAGGGACAGTGAATTCAGCTCAGGAAGCAGTGAACCCTGAGCTTTGTAGTCCAAGAGTAGAGGAGGGACACAAATGGTGGGTACACAGATGGAGAGGAAGCGAACCCGGGCGTGCTGAAGTTGCAAGCAGCACACCATAGTCTGGGGTGCCAATAGAATGGTCCTCTTTTGAAGTTTTGGAAGCTGAGGTTCCAAGTGTCAGAGACTAGAATTCTTCTGAGCTCTCTTTCCCTGGTTCGCGGATATCCGGCACCTAGCCACCTCTGCCACGTATCCGCTCTGTTTTCTACAGTTGGGGCCTCCAGCGGACATATGCTCCATCTTTCCCACCTGCATTCTATTCTTATTTCTTTTGGGCTGGTGAGCTGGTTTGGCCAGTAGAGGTGTTTCATGTGGTATGAGGGCCTGAGTTTGGTCTCCAGAACCTTTGTAAGGTTGGAGGGAGATGCGTATCCCTACAAAGTTGTTTTGTGCCCTGCATGTTCATGTTGTGGCCATGCATCCCCTCCTCCAACAAGAACAACCCTCTTCCTTTCGTACCCACTCCCAACAACAGTGATAATAAATCACTTTCATATTTCCCACCTCTTGACAGGCCCATTACATTATTGGCCAATTTTTCATTACCAACTTCCAAAGTATTAATTCTTCTTTCTTGCCAGCACATATAGATTATATGTGTTAATGGGATTCAGAACAGTGCTGCCATCCATGTACACATAAGCCTGCTCTGATCAAATGTAGCCTCCCCGTCTCCCTTTTCCCCTTGTGACGTCTTTCTCTCATCCATTTGGGTTCTTGAAATTTTGGTGACTGATTTTTTTTCCTTTCTAACATTTTAAAACTGGACCTTGCCTGTCTCTGTTTTTTTTTTTTTTTTTTTTTTTTAATCTCTAGGGACTGTGAGTTTATATGATGTTACAATTTCTCTCTCTATGGCCCCCTTACAGTCTCACAACTCTGGTTTTCTATGTGCTTTTGGGTGGCAGCATCTTTACAAGTCAGTATGCTTTGTCCTCTTCCCCTGGTATTCTCTGACGTGTGCATCTCGTGGGTCTCTTCTGAAGGCTCACCTCACAGAACGGAGAAGTTAGCTCTGCAGATAGGCACTTATGGCCCAGCATACTGCAGCCATAGGCTAACTTGGCACCTATGTTGGCTGCATGGATATCTCAAGAAGGTAGCAGGTCCCTTTCCCCCGACCCCCAGTTGATAGACAGAAAAGCCTTACCACAGCCAAGTCCTTGCTACCACAAACCTCTGGTCCACGTTGCCAGACTGACCTGTACCTATACAGAAGCAAGTCACTTCTTTAATGGAGACGGAACATGCCTTCTTCTGCCTCTCTACAGGCCTGAGTCTGCTTTCCGCTGTGGTTCCTGCTGCTGTTCCTGCTGCGGTTCTTGCTGCGGTTCTTGCTGCGGTTCCTGCTGTGGTTCCATTCTATTCCAGGCACAGCTTGTCCCAAGGCATCTCCACACCTCACCTCGTGAACATAGAAAGTCAAGGAGAGAACCAACTTCACAAACCTGTTCTCCTGCCTCTACTCCCATGCTGTGACACCTGTGCCCCAAATAACAAGAATAATTTTTTTTCTTTCATATTGCTTCCCAAGAGTGACAATAAATCTCTTTCCTATTCCCCACCTTTTGACAGGTCTATTATTTTATTGGTCAGTTTTTCATTGGCTAATACCAAGAGGCATTGGTTTGGATGACTCCAGGATGAATGTACCTGGCTTCCCAGCAATTCTTTCTCTGGCTATTCCAGACTATGTTTCCTACCCTTGGTTCCTCTGGTCTACTGTAACTTGATGCTCTTCATGGCTTTTTGTTGCTCTGGTAGTGGTGGGTTGTGCTGTCCAGTGTCAATCTTCCAACCTGGTCCTTCCAAGTACATCTCTGACCTCAAGAAGAGAGAAAATTCTAATAAAAGAGCAAGAGAAGCCTCTAGACATCCTTAAGACAAAGCCTTGACTTTGGCAAGACTTCATTTCTCTTGTTCTAGTCCCTGGAGCTCCAGTCTCTCACAACTGCAGGGCTTTTGCTGCAGTGTTGATTTCCACAGTTACCCCAGCCTTCCTGGCTGTGATGGTTTGTATATGCTTGGCTCAGAGAGTAGCACTATTAGGTGATGTGACCTTGTTGGAATGGCGTGGTTTTGTTGGAATATGTATGTCACTGTGGGCATGAGCTATAAGACTCTCATCATAGCTGCCTGAAAATCAGTATTCTGGTAGCAGCCTTCCCATGAAAATGTAGAACTCTCAGCTTCTCCAGCCCCATGCCTGCCTGGATGCTGCCATGTATTTGTCTTAATGATAATGGACTGAACCTCTGAACCTTTAAGCCAGCCCCAATTAAATGTTGTTCTTTATAAGACTTGCTTTGGTCACGGTGTCTGGGCACAGCAGTAAAACCCTAAGACACTTAGAGTCAATTCGGGTGAACCGTATTGTGTGTGTGTGTGTGTGTGTGTGTGTGTTTCTGTTGCAGGTTTCCTTAATAGACTACACTGAAGGAAAACCCGCCTCCTGGAACTGCTTATGATATCTTACTCTCCTATTTCCAAGGCTCGTAGAGAGACTGAGTATTCACAGGGGTAATTACCTGAGGGGTAAGCTCTACCAGATGTGTTTAGGCAGCCTAAGTAACTTCTCTTTGCTAGCCCTGCCTTTTTTAGGGGTGGCTCGTGAGCCCCAAAGAAGTTTCCTGGCCTTAGGTTCACAGGTACAAGTGAGCCAGCTCTCTGTACCCGTCACTTGGCCAAGGGTGGAATGGACAGCTCCGGTCCAACAGGGAATGACATCAACGCAACCAAGATATAGGAAAAGAACGTCTCCGTGAGAAGGGAAGGCTAGAGAGCTCCCCGGTTGTCATAAGAACAAAACGAAAGTCAATACTTACTGAGAGAAACTCACACACAGAGAGGCCCTGGTGACTTCTGATCAATCCTAACCTTTTTGCCAGCAGAGCTGAGAAGTCAAGTTCTGGGGAGGGAGCCCTCAGCTCTGTGAGGCTGGGTACAATGCAGTCCCATTGTTGATCAGAGGGAGGGCAGTCTGCTATTCATTGCTGTGTTCCTCATGTCCCTGCACTGCCAGAAGAACAATTTTCACCATAAAAAGAAAATGAAAAGAGAGGGGAGAAAAGAGGGCCATTATGCCACAGGGTGAAGTTGGTTGCGCTCAGAATGTACAATGGGAAATGTTCCTTGTGTAGAGAAAAATTGCATCCTTGCCTGGGCCCAGGAGATATTTGATCAAAGCTCATGGGATGGGGCCAATAGCCTAAGGAGTAAGGCTGTGTGGGGTTTCTCCCCAGTCCCTCTCTGTGTCTCCTACCCATAGCTCAAGCGAGGGACCAACCAAGAACAGGACTTGGCATATAGAGTCCTGGGGTGCTCTTTTGAATACATGACTGAAAAGTACATGTTCATCTTTAATCTTTAAAATTTGATATTAGGACAGATGCACTTGATCTGTGGATGGAGACCATACTGTTCTGAACTCTGTAAGAGCTGAGATTGGATTTCTGCTTCTGAAGATGCAAGCTTTTCTCTTGGTTCATAGCCAGTCACCTCTAGCACATACTTAGGAGCACACTTGTCCTAAGGTTACCTATGTTTTCCCAGGGCTTTCTGGGAATTTAGTTAAACCTGCTTGGCTCTCCTTCAAAAAGGTCCTTCTAGTTCTCTCTATGGATGTTTTCTGGATCTTAATCAGCCGACAGGAAAGTTGGGATGAAAAGTCCTGGAGTCACGCTGGGCAGTCAGGTAAGGAAGATCTTAGTGTTGGGGGACAGTACCCACCCATGCCTCCTCAGGCCTGCTGTCAAAATCCAGCCCAGCATGGCCCTTTGTACCCACAGAATCCAAGTGGACTCTTATCCTTCCAGGAAAACTATCAGAGAGCAATGGAGACTGAGTGACACCTATTCTTGAGGCACACTAAATTGGGTTAAGTGGATCGGGGCTTGGGAAATATTGTGTCTAGTGTTTTACTTGGAAAAAAAAAATACCTGTTTCTAGTTGTGGTGTGGCTCAGCCCAAGCATACACCTTTAACCCAAGAGCTTTTTGTTTGTTGTAAACAAGATTAAATAAAGTCATGCATAAGTCAAGGGATGGAGCAAGCAGCCAGTTGACCGAGTGAACATAGGAAAAAAATTCATAGAGAGTAAGAGGGAGACAGGAGGATGGATAGAGAGACACACAGGAAGTAGAAAGGAGGGACTTTGAGTTTGAAGGGTATTTTTGGCACATAGTGGAGAGGGAGAGCTTCCTTTTGAGACGTTGGCTAAGGATGAAGGTCAGCTGGATGCTTCCTCTACCTGTCCAAGCAAGTAGGCTTTCACCCCAACATCTGGCTCCCGAGTATTGGTAAAATAAAGATTTTATTAAATACAACAACCTCATCTGATAATTACTTTTATTACCATTACTATCCACACCTGACAAAAGCAACTTAAGGAAGAAAGGGTTAATTTTGGCTCATAACTTGAGGATAAAATTTATCATGGCAGGAAGGGGTGGTGAGAGGAGCCGGAGGGAACCGGTCAGATCTCATCCACAGTCAGGAATCAGAGAGAGAGGGAGATGTCTCCTTTGTGTGTAGTCTGGGACCCCAGTCCAAGGGAGGCGCCACCCATGTTTATGGTTTTATTCCATCTCAGTTAACCCAATATAATATAAAAACACTCTTATAAATATTCTCCTAGGTTTGGTTCCTGGGTGTGCCGAGTTGACAATCTACTTTAGTGATGCTGAGCTAGCTCTGTCTCTTGAGAGCCTCCTTCACCTTCGGGCTTGTGCGAGCAGGTGTTTTTGTTACTTCTACTGTGGGCAAGGCTTTCTGGGGAATCAAGTGCTTGCTGTGTCCATGCTCATTGTTTCCAGGGACCTGCTGGCCACAGAGAAATGGTGAGACCTCGTGACAGGCTGTAGGCAAACTGGCACACAGCCCCACAATGTGTAAAGGGATAAAAGCTGTCTTACTCTGTGGACTTGGCTAAGAAAGCAAATGGCAGTGGGGGCTGAAGGGAAGAAGACTGCTTGCTGACCTGGCTTACAAAACTGCCCTGTTCTCTCTTCTACCAACAACGTGAGTCCCATGGTTGGCTGGAGTTCCGAGCCCCCGTCCTCCAGTGTCTGCTTGACATCTTTCTGGAAGGGGCAACCTGTTTTTGGAGTTGTCCCATGGCTGGGCTTTAGCCCCATAAGGCATGTAGTCCCTCCTGCTATCTGCGTGGACTGTCCTGCCTGGGTCATCATTAGTCCTTTCCGGAGGACTGTGTTCCTTAACTGCGTTGTTGCTGGAAAGAGCCAAGGAGAGCTTGGTTCCAAAGGCTGGATTTCCAGTCCTCCTGGGTCCTGTGTCTGAACCCACAAGCCTGTCACCTCCCAGGACAGACACAGGCAAAGCTCGTTACCCTAGCGCTCTAGGTCACTGTGGTGTCTCTGAGAAGCTGCACCATGTTCTGGACCCACAGAGTACATGAACAGCATCCTCGCAGGAAGACCAGTGACTGTGGGTAATCCTTCCCTAATTAGGCAAACACAAGCAAATCAGAGTCTTGAATCCAGCCAGAATCAACTGGGCCTCTTCAGGTTATTGCAGTTGGGTTTCCTACACAGTCTGCCGGATGCATTGTTTTAGATTGTACCAATCAGAGGGTCAGAATGAGGCATCCAGGGACCACGAGTTCTATTCGATGTACTGACTGTGTCACTGAGAAGGTAAGATGGAGTTGCCAAGGTTCTCCAGGTAGGCAGGATGGGGAAGTGAGCTCTCTCTGGGTCTACATCCATCCACCATGCCTCAGGATGTGGGAACCTGTGTAAAAAAAAAAATCGTAGACTTACTGTGAATTATAAATGGGACAGGGTACAAAATGTTCTTCAAAAAAAAGAAAAGACATAAACTATGGTAAGTAAATACACTTAAAAACAAAACATTTAAAAAATGCTGTAGCAGGGCCACATTACCTCTGCAAAAAAAGGCAAAGGCCTGTGTCCTGGTTTGAATATGCCTAGTCCAAGGAGTGTCACCATTTGGAGGCATGGGCCTGTTAGAGTAGGTGTGGCCTTGCTGGAATAGGTGTGTCACTGTGGGTGTGGGCTTAAAGACCCTCATCCTAGCTGCCTGGAAGGCAGTATCCTGCCAGCAGACTTCAGATGAAGATGTAGAACTCTCAGCTCCTTCAGAGTCATGCCTGCCTGGATGCTGCCATGTTCCTGCCTTAATGTTAATGGACTGAACTGCTGAACCTGTAAGCCAGCCCCAATTAAATGTTATTCTTGTAAGAGTTGCTTTGATCATGGTGTCTGTTCACAGCAGTAAGCCCCTGACTAAGACAGCCTGGGAGAGATATTATTGATTCTTCCACATGGCCAAGGACCTTAAAACAGCCCCAAGTGTACTGCTTTGCCGTACTTGTGTTTGTTTATGCTAACTCCTAACTTCATGTTTTGCTTATTTTAATAAGTAAAATAAAAGTGCTTTGTTTATACTGCTCGAGGTCAGAGGCCTAGGATGGCCTGGTTCCCCACTCAGGTCTGTGGACTACCCTTCGATCCTCAGAAACTTGGCTTTGTTGGCCAATAGACAGGTGAGTAGGCGTCAGGATGCCTGGGTGAGAGAGACAGGGCAGAAAGCAATATCCCAAGAACCTGGCCAAGGACAGAGGTGAAGTTGGGCCTTGGTGGAGAATGGGTCATCTCTGTCAGAGTCAATCGGCTATCAGAATGGGCCAGCATGGAGGTTACGTGGTTCACAGGTGTGTTGTCTGTCCTCTTTGCTTAACCAGGCACCCTCACCCAATGCATAGCCACCCACTGAGGGGCCTTGGGTGGAGGGTGACCTCATGCTTCATGTGTGAGTGACACAGAGGGGTCAGCTCACTGTGCTGCTGAAGGAAGTTATGGCTCACCATTCTGAGGGGTGGGGCGGGGCAGTCACATGCTGGGGCCACAGGGCAAGCAGCAATATCAGAAAGGAGACCTGCTGAGGTACAGCCCGAGCCTTTCCTTTCGAGCGACTTCAGAAAGCTGAGCAGAGTAACAGGTGAGGCCAGTCGCTCAGGGGTTGAGCTGGGGAATCTTAAGGAATTGTTTTGAGGCAGGGGAATGGCCCCCATGTTAATTAAAGACATGGGAGGGGGAGGAAACAGGATTGGCTATGCATGAAGGCTGGTCCCAGCCAGTCAGATGGAGGCTCCCATCCTTTTCTGATCATCACTTCTTTTTTTTTTTTTTTTTTTTTTTTTTTTTTCTTGAAGAGCAGAATTGAGTTTATTTAGGGACATGGGAAGGGGTGTTGAGAAGGAGCAGAAGCAGAGAAAGAGAGACACAGAGAGATAGACAGACAGAGACAAAGACAGAGAGACAGAGAGAGAAGAGGCTGGCCAGGAACACGTGGCAGGGGGAGGGGGAAGGAGAGGAAGGGAAAAAGGGGCGAGGGAGAGAGAAGGAGCAGACGTGATCATCAGGGTTATTAAGGGTTCAACATATCTCAAGATTTTTAAAAAGTCATGATTAAGACAAGAGTTCACATAGCATCCTAGGAAGACCTCCCTGCCTCCCCAGGTCCTGGTGGCTCCTAGATTGACTCTTGTCTCCGGGCCTTCCCTCTCAGTGGGTAGCTTCTTAAGAATGCTTAGGTGAAGGTCTACCAAAAAAACCTGGTGACTTCATCACAGGGTCTCAGCCATATCTGCAAGAGAAGCCTGCACCTAGGTACCGAGGGAGAACGTGAATGTGTCTTTTTAGGGGTGGAATGGGTAGGGGTTGGTGGGATGGAAGGCGGTGCCCACCGTTTACCAGGTAACAGCGCCCTCCCCGTGGGACCTTCAGATGCAATTGTTGGGTGGCTTTTGTGTCTTTGTGCTCTCGGCTGTGGTCTTTCTTGACCGTCCCGCCATTGCTCACCTGTTGACTACAGGTTGACCAGGTGAGCAAAACTTAAGAATCGCAACCTAAGAATTGCTGCCTCCTGAGCAGAGAGGGTGGTGTAAACCATCACTGTGGAAAAAGGTTCCTTTCGCTCTTGCGCCAGCATTACTCCCATTCTGACGCCCCTGACACAGGTTGGTTCAGGGTTAGGAATGGCTCAGGGGTCCCAGAAGTGAATGAAGGAAACAGGACTGTCCACTTTCTTCCATTCACCTCTTCATTTCCTGCTCCTGGCCCCAGTGTCCTTCAGAGCCACCCCGAGGATCCTCTAGGGTGTGTGTGGTCCCTGGGGAGCCCCTGCTGGATCTTGGTCTTCTGTCCCAGAGTGACTCTCAGGATGTCTCAGCTCCATTCAGGGTCATTGCAGGGGAGGTGCTTTCTAAGCCTTATTACACATCCAAGCGGCTCCATTTAGAATCCATTAGCAGTGCGTGGGTCTCCAGAACCACTACCTACAGCAAACCTCAGATGCAGTAAGCCAGGAGGAAAAGCATTTGCCCCCTCCCTACAGGGGCTGTTCCTGCCCCAGCATGAGCAGCCCCCTTGGAAACCCTGTTTCAGAGGCTTCTGGAGGGAGGGAAGGCTGTGGGCAAGGAGGATGTGCTGCATTTCTCAGAGGGTGGTACCTTTCCGGGGACCTGCCAGAGAGACATTAACAGGCTGCCGGCTCCCAAATCAACTCTGCAGTTTGTAAGTAGGAGAAAAATCACGGGTTTCTGAGTCTGCCCGCCCGGTGGGGGCTCTGCCACAGGCTTTTCAGAGACTCGTTGTTCATTTCTTTTCATTGGCTGCTTCTCAGGTGCCACAGGCAGGAGATGGCCTGTCATCATGTGCCATTAGGAGCCACAGCAACAAGGGTTTGAGGATGAGGCTCCCGGGGTCAAGCCGGGCTAGAAGCTGCTGCTCAACCCCCGCATCCTCCAGTAGCGGTTTTACTCAGGGAGCCTGGGTCTGGGGCTGGGAAAGGGATGGGTGGAGCCTCATCTAGGACTACCGCTGCCAGGAAGCATTTTCCAGGGTCCTTTTGAGTTGAGATTTTTGTCATCTCCGTGACTTAGTAACTCGTTGTCTCTCAATGACAGGTCAATTAAAGGGAAAGGGACTAATTACTGGCTGGCAACACAGTTCCTTTAAGCTTTCAGGAACAGCCTAGCTCAGTTTGGCTCAAGGTTATTTGGCTTCATGCCGCGTCCTGAGGGTCACGGGGCCAGCCACGCACAAGGTGTATTAAAGCCTTCTCTGGGGAAGTGGATCTTGTTTGGCTCTCCCATCCTCTCGGTACAAAAGGCCTATCCGCCAGAGATGCCACAGCCATTTGGCTCCAATCGACAGAAAGTCCAAGAACCAGACACGCGCCTGAGTGTGAGCAGAGCCTGGGGCAGCAGGGGTTATATTGGCAGAATTGGGGGTGGGGCTTGGCAGGGCGACCTTCTCTGTGGTGGGGGAAGGAACAGGCTAAGGGCTCCAGCCACCACACCTCTCCCAGGGTATGTTACAAGAAGGCCAACGGAATACAGATGAGGGGGCCAGAGGGGAAGAACACGGAGCAGCTGTTTTGGGTCTCAAGGTGAAAATGGAACCGGGCAAGCGGCAGAGCAACAAGAAGGAAGGAGTCCGGGTCTCAGGATGTTGAAGAAAAGGAAGACATCTCTGTTGTGCTTAGGGGCTCCGTTCCTCGGGGCTAAGTCACCGCAGCACATCCTGTGTCTTCATTAACGTTGCCGGAGTTCTCTATTCAACCCCGCTGTCCTAAGGCGGTTTTTAAAAATCTTCCGAAATACATTTTCATGATTTTATTTCGAGTTTCATTTTTTTTGGGGGGGGGGTGAGACTATTTGATGAGAACCAAGTCTGCTTCCCACCCACCCACAAAGTCCTCTACTACCTGACCTCTCTTCCTTTTCTAAGTTTCTTGATCACTGTCCAGAGGTTGTGTTGCTATTAGGAAGACTCAGTTTCCTGGCTTTATGAGGGACAGAAGAGCCCAGTTCTTCCCTTCCTCTGTGTGGAAGGAGTGAGCTTACGGGACCGGTATAAGATATCTGGAGAATGGCCTCAGAATCAAGCTGTCTAGAGAGCAGGGATAGGGGAGGTGTCCCAGTAGTATGACAGATAAGGTTCCTGATGTGACCCAGCATTTTTTTTTTTTTTTTTTTAGAAAAATCAGCGTTGGCCTCAGGGAACGCTCCGGCTGTGACCTGACCTTCCGGCTTTAACCTGTCTCACGAGTCTGCTGCAAATATGGCTTCCTTCTTTCTGAGTGCAGAGCCTTGTTTGAAGGGCAAGCGAGGACCCAGAGAATGGTTCTGGGTCTGACACTGAGTCCAGCCAGCTTGGCTTGGCCTCTCCTGGACTCACTAGGCTGTGATTCATGGGGTGCCAAGGCCAAACACATCTGAGTGACAGTGCCTTCCTTTCATCTTGCCCTTACTAGTTCCGTGCTCCCTTGTCCCAGAACAGTTACTCAGCAAATGCCTGCTGCCCCCAGTCACCTATCTGTAATCTACGTGCCTACTTCTCTTCCCATGGTGGAAAGCAGATCAGCCTCGAGTCAATCTCTGCTCTGCCCTCTCCCCAACCCCATCTAGGCCAGTGTTTCTGTTAGCTCTTTCCACTGAGGAGGTGAGAGAAATATGGGTAGGGGTGTGGAGCATGGGGTCTTAGCAGCAGATTTCATCCACGACCTGAGGGCCCTTCTGTGGCATGGATGGAACTAGGGGTTGTTGTAAGGTCAGCGGAACTTCCAAGCAGGTTGGCATTGTCTTCTGGGGTCTTGCCAAGGCTGGGGACATGTGTACGTAAGAAGGAACGATCAACTTGAATAGGTCCTCCTGTGGAAGTTTGTCCCTGCAAAGGAGGTGAGAGGACTAAGTCCCACATCCAACAGTTAAAAGGCTGACCAGAATTGCCGGCAGACCCCAGAGCCTCATCCTCAGAGACTGCACGGCAGCAAAGCTCTGGCTGACGGGACCTCCTAGCAGGAAGTGAATGAATGGACGAATCCTGGAGCCGCTTTGCCAGCTACTCTGGAATCTGCATTCCTGTCTGGAGCCCCAGTAGAGGTGTTCCCAAGAGACTCCCCTTGCTCAGGGGTGTACAGAGTCAGCAGAAAGCACATGCCCCCCCCCCAAGAGACCATGGGAAGTGTGTTCTCCCAACCTTGGCTAATGGGGGAAGTTTCTGGCCACATCAGGCTTCCCCTGAGGAAGGACCGGGCTCCCACCACTTCCACAGACAGCTCCATCAGGGGACTATGGGCTGTATGGTTCAACAGCCAGCCCTTGAACATTTGTTAGAGCTGCAGGCAGGCTCACTGGAAATAAAGGCAGGCTTGAGAGGCTGCTTCTGGGCTCGGGGTGTAGGAAGGATCCTCAAACCCTCAGGAGGAAAGGGAACAAAGGAGGGGTCGGCTTCAGCCTCAGACCACTGACTCCACACTCCCTAGGCTCTTTTCCCCTTGAATTCACCATATGTCTGTGTGTGGCTCTCACTTTGCCTCTTGCTCCTGGCCTACTGATGTCTCCTGTGCCCAGGATGCCTGGTCAAGGTGGGTTCCGGAACCCATACCTGCTGCTCTGCTCATAGGTACTGTTTGTCTGGAAGGACCATGAACAAGCAGAGGGCTAGGTGGGTTTCTGCGAGTTGAAAAAAAAAAATCCTAGTACCAGAACATTGATGTCTCTCCTCTATCAGCCCGGGTGTAAAGGCTAAGCTTAGAGTCTCCATAAGAAACAGCGGCTTTTTTTTTTTTTTTTTTTTTTTACCATAAAGAGGATCACCGAGGACCAGTGACAGGGTCTAGTTACACAAGGACAAAGAGGTGAGGCCCAGAGAAAGAGTTGTAAAGAGTCCCCAAGGTTGGTTGGGGGTGTGTGTGTTCCGGATGCCTTCTTCCAGATCAGGCTGGCCAAGGGGGCTATCCTCTAGGGGGCGGTGTTGCTATTTTACTGTTGGCCAGAGTGTGCAGGAAGCCTGCCTGGGCCTGCCATGCCTGGGTGACTAGGACCTTGGCTCTGGTCCCACACTGAGCCTGCTGGCTCCTGGGATAACTTTATCTTGCAATGGGGTGGGCAGCTGGGGAGACAGAGGCTGCCTGGCAGGAGGAGTCTGGGGCAGACCTCTGGGTTATGGCTAAATGAGCAGGGTGGGGTTGTCCTGGGTGCAGGGATACCCAGCTGGTCTCTGGGCAGGTAACATGGGTTGGGCCAAGTGACACACTGGCTGAGTCACGTCCCACGTAGACAGGTTGCAGCGAGGGAATGAGTCAGCTGCAGCTGAGCCCCAGGAATAGAGTATGGGAGGGCAGCTCTCTGATCCTGATGCTCTTGTAGGATCCGTCTAGGTTCATGGAGTGACAGAGAACTTGTGTTGGAGGGGCAGCTGTTCTGTCCCTTAAAATAAAAGGACTGTTCTTGCTACTGTCTGCTAAATCTATCTGGGCTGCTGTACCAGAAGACACCTTGAACAGGCTGCAGAGGAAAACTCTTGTCTCTCGCCCACTGTTCTAAAGACTGATGTCCAGTATCAGGATGCCTGAAAGTTCTGTGTCAGGTGAGGGCAACTTTCTGCTTGGTACATGGTTGTCTCACTCAGGGTTTCTATTCCTGCACAAAACGTCATGACCAAGAAGCAGGTTGGGGAGGAAAGGGTTTATTCAGCTTACACTTCCACATTGCTGTTCATCACCACAGGAAGTCAGGACTGGAACTCAAGCAGGTCAGGAAGCAGGAGCTGATGCAGAGGCCATGGAGGGATGTTACTTACTGGCTTGCTTCCCCTGGCTTGCTCAGCCTGTTTTCTTATAGAACCCAGGTCTACCAGCTCAGGGATGGCACCACCCACAATGGGCTGGGCCCTCCCATCCTTGATCACTAGTTAAGAAAATGCCTTACAGCTGGATCTCATGGAGGCATTTCCTCAACTGAGGCTCCTATCTCTGTAATAACTCCAGCCTGTGTCAAGTTGACACAAAACCAGCCAGTACAATGGTGTTTCCTTTCTGAGTGCTGACTGGGTGAAGGAAAAAGGGAGGTCTCTGGGATCCCTTTTATTAGGGCCCCGTGTTTATTATTTTTCTCATGGCTGTGAACAAAGTAGCAGACTGAGAACTGACTTCAGTAGGTGAGGGTTTATTTTGGCTCCCAGTTGGAGGGCACACAGTCTGTCACAGTAGGGAAAAGGGGACAGCAGCAGGCCTATGAGGTAGCTGGCCAGTCAAGGATCAGAGACGGCTGCTGATACTCAGTTTGCTCTCTCCTTTGTGCTCAGTCAGGGACCCCAGCCCAGGGGACACCCCCCTGCCCACAGAATGGATCTTTCTAATTCAGCTAACCAAATCTGAAAACACAGATACAACCAGATGCTTGTCTCTATGGCAATGCCAAAACTCACTAAGCTGACATAACTTTCATAGGCTCCACCTCCTTTTTTTTGGGGGGGGGGTGTTCCCGGTTCCTACAACTATTGCCTTTCAGGTTAGGTATCAACACGTATATTTGTGGGGAGGGACGCACACTTTTGGGTCATGTCACCACAGTAGGAATACTGACTTCTCACTTGGTTTTCCCCGTCCCAAGGCCACCAGGGCAGGAAGGTGAGCATGGCGGCTACTGTTGACTAGCTCTGAGGATAAAGACTGTCCGAGATGGAGACACCGTGGTCTGGACAACTCCCTCCACTTCCCCAGTCTCTTGGATCCACACAATCCAAAGCACTGCGAATTCAAGGTGCTGAAACTAAGAGAAGCTTCCAAAAGTGGATCTGGGGAGACAGAGGGGACATGAGCCCCCAGGGGCCAATGGGATTCAGTTTGTGCCCACCCTCCCCCCACCAAGGGCTACAAACTGTGCTGTGGGCTTCGGTATCGTGGCCTGGCTGGGGCCATCAGTATGGGCATCAGGGAGAAAGCAGATCTGGGGACCGCTTGTCTGGGGCTCATGGAGGCCCATTCTTCACTATAGATACAGGTACTGGAGGCAGGGTAAAGCACAGGGGTTGGTTTCTAGGGCTCAGCACCACAGGTCACGGTTTGGTTGAGGTAAGCCAGAGGGGCGTGGTTGGAAAAAGCTGCTTCAATACTTCAGGAAGCTCTTGTGTGTTCGCGGCACACCACCACTTGAACTCACAGGCTGGAAAATGGGCAGTTTCCTCACTTTTGCCCTGTATGTTCTCTCTTGGCCTTGTCCTTCCCTGGAAACTGCTGTTGTCAGCCTGGCCACTTGGCTTTTCCTGGACGCCCAGTCTCAGTCGGACACTGAGAGCTCAGGTTCCCAGAATCGCCTTCTAAGGCCTCATCCTCGGCCTTCCTGCAGAGCCGGCCACCCCAGCTCCCCTTAAGGGCCCCTGCTGGAATGAGCCCCGCACAGTTGGACACCCTGGTCTGGAATCTGCCACAGCCTGAAGCACCTCCTTCCCAACTGTGGAATGGGGATGTTGGTGTCAGCAGAATCTCAGGGTGTTTGTGGCCCACTTAACAGCGAGCTCCAGTTGACAGCTGCGTGACTTTGATGCCGACCCTCGGGATTACTAGATGCGTTATAATTAACTCTGCTGGGAGGGTGTGGACTCTGGGGTCAGCCAGGATGCTCGAGGTTGCCTAATTAAGAACAAGAGCTACCCCAAGCTATGAGTCCGGCTGTGACCATAAAAGGCTTTCTTTGGCTACTTTACTTAAAGACAGACACCACCTAGCACAGACAATTTTCTGCCAGCCTTTGGAGCCCCTGAGGGTAAACCCGACATTTTTGTTCTTCACTCCTGTTTTGTACCTGTTACAATTTTTCTGTGGTACTGGAGAGATGGCTCAGTGGTTAGAGCACTGACTGCTCTTCCAGAGGTCCTGAGTTCAATTCCCAACAACCACATGGCGGCTCACAACCATCTGTAACAGGATCTGAGGTTCTCTTCTGGCAGGCATACATGCAGGAAGAACACTGTATAAATAATAAATAAATAAATCTTTCTTTTTTTTTTTTAAAGTGAAGCGGTGTTAGGCTTTGTGTGTGTGAGTACGCTGTAGCTGTCTTCAGACACACCAGAAGAGGGCATCAGATCTCATTACAGATGGTTGTGAGCCATCGTGTGGTTGCTGGGATTTGAACTCAGGACCTCTGGAAGAGCAGCCAGTGCTCTTAGCCACTGAGCTAACTCTCCATCCCCATATAAAAACAATCTTTGAAAAATTTTCTGGGAAAATTCACTTTGAGGACTTCCCTCAGACTCTCCTGGGGACTACAGAGCCGGGCTGCCACTGGCCACATGAATATTCCATACACATCTGTCTGGCCACCTCCTATTCTCTCTGAGGTCTCCTTGGCATGGTTTTTTAGGACTGCTGAGAGTCTGACCCTCCTACGGCTCTCTCCACCCTGATTCCGAGAAATACAGCTGCTTACAGAACAACAGGGAGATTCTGTCCCTCCACTGACCAGGTTGGGGCTATGGCAGAGCAATTTTTATACTTCCGTTAAGTCCAAGGCAGCAACAGGCCTTCCCCAACACTCTTGCTCTCTTGCTAGGAAGCCAGCCAGGGCTGGACCCTGGTTTGAAGTAAGGAGATCCGGGGCTGTGAGGATGCCAGGAACATATTGCCCAATTTCCAGCAGGCCTCTGTGATGCGGGTGGTCCCTGGAGATAATAAGCAACAGAACTTGGCTGACCCCCGAATCCCCCCGCCCTGCACCTCTGGAGTCCAGGGGTCGCAGCGGCTGAGCTAATAAGGGAACCCCTTCTCTCTGGCAGCCCCTCCTGGAACACAGAGAGGGCGAGGTGAAGGGGATGGTCTGTGTCCTCGCTGCACACGCAACTTCCGGGATCTTCCCCACCACCGCTTTTCTACCGAGGCCAAGAGCGGGGGACCAGTGAGGGCTGCGGAGCGGCGGGTTCCAGGCCATCAGAATGCATCTGCTCTCATCACAGGAGTCTGTGAATTTGCACTTCGCTATTTCCGTAACTCTGGATCCGTGCCCACGCAGCTTTGTGGACCGGGGAGTGACAAGCTTGAGCCCAATGGTGACGTTTGACACTCATCCCGACGGAAGCCAAACGTTCCCGCTTAGCTCATGGTGTAAATATTTCCCCAGTCTATTTAGAGCCACGTGATTAGCATTTCTGCGTGCTCTGGTGGAGATCTGGCACTTCAGGGGCCACAGGATGTAGCAGTCTAGGGTCCCCGAACGTGTGTGACCGCGTGACTCAGAGAACCCGTTAGAGGTACCAGTTTTCAGGTAGAGTTCCGGTGCTGTCAGCTGGCTCTATGCTAACAGCCCGGCAACATGGATCAACAGGTATCTTCAGACCGGAGCATGTATCAAACCAAGTTGTGTGTTCGTGGGTTGGTGGAAACGCGAGCTGAGCTCGCAGGCTCTCCGGTAGCAACAATTCAGTCTCCTGTAAATGAGTGTTAGCCTCCATGGCTAATAAGAACCTACTCAGGCAAAATGGGAGCCATTTGGTTCAGCTGCCAGGACCATGTCATAGGCAGCACACGGGCAGGTGACCGTGCCCACTGATGCTTCTCATTTGGAGAGACCTAGCTGAGCCCTGAAGCCATTTTACACACGTTTACCTTTCCTGAGCCACACCCCACTGCCTGAGCTACACTCCTGGGCTGGCCCTTTCTGCTTTTCCCCAGCCAGTTCTGGTCTACAAGGCTTTCCTGATGTCAGTGTGGGTGTTGCAGAGGGAGGCTTTGGGCCGAGTGTGAAAGTTCAGACTGGCCCTTCTCCTCTGCTTTGTCTTCTGGTTTCAAATCTGAGAGGTGGGGCTCCAACAGCTTGTTACCCTTTTCCACCTTGCAAAGGGGTTCAGTCACTGTGCTCCCCACAAAGCAAAGAATGAGGCTGGTCGTCTCCCCATTTTACAGAGGAGGCTCTGAAACACACACTGGCCCCTGTGTGCGCCCTCTCCAGCCTCAGGCTCTTCCTGGACCGATCCAATGGATGATAGATGGCTCCCCTCAGTGACCCCAGAATGTTGGCAGCAGGTTGCAAACATTCTGCTTCACGCACAGCGTCTCAGAAGCTGTAAGACACCCAAGGGCTGTGATGTTTTTGAGGTACGGTCATCAGGTTCACTGTAAGTGGATCTTAGTTCTGCCTTGTGTAGGCTGTGGTAGAATACAAAGCCAGGCTGTAGCAGCAGCCCTAACAGTTAAGCTTAGTGTTGGATACATAATAACCCACTGCCTCAGTTAGGGTTTCTATTGCTGTGAAGAGGTGCCATGACCAAAGCAACTCTTAGAAAGGAAAACATTTAATTGGGGCTGGCTTGCAGGCAGATATGTGCTGGTAAGGCAGGCAGCTAAGTGGTCTACATCTGGATTCGTAGGCAGCAGGAAAAGATGGCAACTCACTGGGCCTGGCTTGAGCATCTGAGACCTCAAAGCCCACCCCAGTGACACACTTCCTCCAACAAGGCCACGCCCATTCCAACAAGACCATATTCCCTATGGGCCAAACATTTGAATGCATGCGTCTTATTATTCAAACCGCCACGGGTATTCTGTAGATGTCTGTCACTGTAAGCATGAAGTGGAAAATCCATGAGATATTTAGCATGCTGCCTGACCTCTGGCTGACTAATATCCGCCCAGTGGAGGCAGATAGTTTTAGATCTATGGATGAATGGGTTCCAGGAGAGATTCATGGGAGCTTCTGTTATTTTTCTGTGCCTATAATGGCTACATTTCGGAGGGGTCAGTCCATGACTGAGAATCCCTGTTTTGGGCTCATGGTGGCATGTCATAGGCAGAGTGCACGGTGAAGGAAGCTGCTCACCTCATCGGCAGGCATGAGAGAGACAGACATACAGAGACCACGGCCTCACAGTTCTCTCCAAAGACAGGTACTCAAGGACCTTTCTCTCTCCAGGCCCCACCTCTTCCAGGATCTATTTCCTCCAGATAGCGCTACTCAGCTGAGAGCAAGCCTTCAGCCCTCAGGTTCAAAGCACAGCAAAGAGGACATAGTCTCGCCTTCTGGTTCTGGGAGGTAAAGGACAGAGGGAAGGGGGTGATGTCAGCGGTTTTGTCCCCTACTACCAGATGCTGACAACCTGGAAGAGAACAAATCTTGAGCCACGGCCTTGCAAATGAGTTCAGCTCACTGCGGGTGGAATTCCTGTTTCTCAGAGGAAAGAAGGTGCTGGCCTGCTGGGCTGCTGTGTGAGAGACAACCAGCAGGGCCTTGCTGGGGGCAGTTCCCACCCCAGACTCCTCTCCCCAGTCCCCCTCTGCTTCCACCTACCCTCAATAAGAACTTGGCTAGCGGAGACTTTGAACAGCACACTCTTGTCTCCTTGGGGGCGTCTTCTTTTCATGAATTTGGAGCAGGCTGGCTGTATCCCAGGCCTCAGACTACATAGGTAAAACCTGGTGCAGGGCTTTGGGAGCAGCAAGCATCAGTAGAAGGATTGCTATCGGGAGGAGGGCTGCTTTGAAGGTTTGTGAAGAACTTTAGATGTCTGTTCTTGGATTCTCTCTGTATTAGGGTTCTCTGGAGTCACCAAACTTGTGGAATGCCTCTCTATATTGAGGGAATTTATTGTGATGACTTACACTCTGTAGTCCAACCAACCCAACAATGGGCAGCTGCGGATGGGAAGTCTAAGAATCCAGTAGTTGCTCAGTCCCACGAGGCTAGGTGTTTCAGCTGCTCTTCTGTAGAAGTGGGTTCCAACAGATGTGCTGGCAAATAGGAGAAGAAGAGAGAATCTTCATTTTTCCAACATCCTTATGTAGGTCTCCAGCAGAAGGTGTGGCCCAGATTAAAGTGTGTACCACCACACCTGGATCTGGGACTTGAGATGTCCCAGGCTGATGTTGAACTCAGACATCTCCTTGCCTCAGTCTCTTGGGATTGAAGACATGTACTACTTTGCCTTGGAACTAAGCTTTTCATGACCACTATGGCTCAAGATCTCCATGCCAAGATCTAGGTCAGATACTCGTATCTTCCAGCCTCAAGATCTGGATCCCAGGTGAGCCCTCCGTTTCTGAATTGTGGTTCATTCCTGATGTAGTCAAGTTGACAACCAGGAATAGCCATGACACCCTCCATGGCTCGAGGCTGATAGATTCATCCAACACAGGAGCCAGAGCCACATGAGCTTGAGGGGTTGGCCCCAGCTACACTGTGAGAGAAGAACATCCAATGGGCAGTGTGGTGGTTTGAATATGCTTGGCCCAGGGGTAGCACAGTTATGAGGTGTGGCCTTGTTGGAGGAAGTGTATCACGGTGTGAGTGGGTCTTGAGACCCTCCTCCTAGCCATGTGGGAGACAGTCTTCTCCTGTTTGCCTTTGGAATGAGATGTAGAACTCTCAGCTCCTCCCACGACATGCCTGCCTGGACACTGTCAATCTTCCCACCCAATAATGGACTGATATTCAGAACCAATAAGCCAGCCCCAATTAAATATCCTTTATAAGAGTTGCCTTGGTCATGGTGTTATTTCACAGCAGTGGAACCCCTAACTATGGGGCAGGGACACCCTGGCAGCTGTTTCCCTTTATAAAGAGAAGGTCCACTGGGAAGATTCTCCTAGGGAGTGGTTGTACCTGAAGGTTAGGCACACAGGCCTGTCTCACATTTCCCTCTCTCATGCTCTTCCTGACAGCCTGGGAACAGCCACTCACTTGGACCATGAGAGGAGTCTTCAGATCACAGTAAGGAGCCATCTGTCCCTGAGCACCAACACCAGGTTGGTCCTCTGGCCCTGATCAACAGCAACAAAGAAGGAGGGAACTCTGGGATCTGGCAGAGGGACCCCAGCCAGCTGAGCTACCAAGTATCACAAATACCCACGCAACACTCTCAGTAACTGGTGTCCTGTCTTGCCAGGGTCAAGAGGGAGGCAGTGGCAGAGGTGTCTGGTCATTAACCACAGCAGGTATTCTCCCTACTCCCACCCCCATCCTGGAAGCCTTCTTTAGTTGCTAGGAGACCTGTCTCAGTCTAGTAGGAACCAGAAACAATTCTACTTCTTGTTCATCGTGGTGTTTTGACAGGGGTGGAGTAGGAGCTGGGTGGGGCAGGGGCCAGTCTGCCCCACGGGCTTGGCTAATGCAGTCACCAGGCAAAACAAGGTCATGTTTGCAGAACCACTTCCAAAAGGGCAAGGTCTAACGTCACTTCACAATGAAGCAACTCGGAGGCAGAAGGGATGAGGTTCTGGGCTGGTGCTATGGCTGGGCAAAGCATCAGGGATCGCTGTGGTTATGGGAGACTTGGTAGTTCAGCCTCCTGACCCCACGCCAGGGCCACAGTCCCTTTGGGGGCATTAACCCATCCATCTGTGAGTGGGTGGAGTGTGACTTTCCCTGTCTTTTCTGATAAATGTTCGGATCTGGAGCCCCCAAATTCTGGTACCATGTACTTCTTGTGATGGAAGATACTTGAGGCTTAGGAGGTAGAGTCTGTCGGGATGCATGGCAGTGGTGTGCAGGGACCTCACTGTCAAACTCCTAGAGTGTTTAAGGTTCTTCAGTGCCTGTGTAAAGCAGTTGGAAGGAAAGCCCCTTGGAAGGAATACACCCCCTTTCGAGTCTCAAAAACAAAACAAAACAAAAAACAAAACCCAAAACAACAAGAACCGCAAAGATCAACACAGGGTTTCAGGAATTAGGACACACAATGCTGATGGTTCACAGACTGACTTTGGGATCATAAAACTACAGCGTGCCAAAAACTGTGTCACTCAAAAGAGCGTGATTAGATTTATTAGCGACGTCCATCACTTCATGGTGGTCGTGGCTGTTGGAATCAGACCAAAGGCATCACAGCTTTGTCTTCTTTAGTCCCAGTGACGAGTCAAAGCCTCACATAACCTCAGTCCTTGGCGAGGGTGAGTCCTTGCTCACCTCTGGGGCTCTTCTTTTCCTCCACCCTTCCCAAATCATCTGACATTCCAACCAACCTAAGAGGAAGGCTGCTCCAGGAGCTGAGCAAGATTTCTATCCTGTCCAGCCAGACTCTGCCTCAGTCTGCTGTCTGTGTGTTCACCCTCTGAGGCCATGAGCTATTATAGTGGAGGTGTTGGAGGCTACAGAGGAGAAAGGGAGGAGGGATGGGAGGAAGGACTCTGGGAGAGAGTGACTGGGAGGCTGGGGGTGCGCAGCGTGTGAGATGTAAAAAAATTATATATATATATATATATATATATATACATATATATATATATATATATATATATATATATATATATATATATGAATAAATATCCACCCACGATTCAACCTAGGACCTGTGAGTGTTGTTTTTTTTTGGGGGGGGGGGAACAATGAATTGACATTGAACTATTTCTTGAAATTACAAGAAAAGGGCTTTGTAGCTGGTCATCCCCATCTTGACCCTTGAGAAGCAGGGATCTAGGGGAGGAAAAAGAGGTTTAGATACCAGCCAGACAAGAATGAGGAGCCGGGACAAATGTCTGCAAGCTTCCGGCTGGCAGCAGGGTGAGGTGGCAGTTGAGGAATGTCACCTGACCCCTCAGAGCTCCCACTAGCCTCGGTAAGAGGTGGGATCCACAGAGAGTTTGGGGGTAAAGGCTAGGCTATGGCTTGTGGGCCAGCTGGAGCTAATACTCATGGAGTTTCTGTGTAAACAGGATTGGAGCAGTGGCCCTTTGTGATGGGATTTAAGTCAGGGTTTCAACATAAATAGTCTTTGTTGGGGTAGCCTGCAGCTGCTAACTTACCCATTTCCTTACAGTGGCCAAGTGCAGGCTCTTTAGAGGAGGCCTTCATCCTGAATTAGCTAGATGAGCCTAGAGGCCACCATTTGTGTCCTTTTTAAGAGAGGGGTGGGGGGGGTGGACAGAAAAAAACAACAGGAATCCATCCCTTGAAGAAGGGACAGTGGGAGGAGGAGAAAGAGAAGGAAGACAAGGAAGAAGAGGAGGAGGAGGAAGAGGAGGAGGAAAAGGAGATGGAGGAGGAAGAGAAGGAGGAGGAGGGAGGAGAAGGAGGAGGAGAAGAAGGAGGAGAAGGAGGAAGACAAGAAGAGGGAGGAGATGGAGGAGGAGGAGGAGGAGGAGGAGATGAAGGAGGAGATGGAGGAGGAGGAGGAGGAGGACCAATATGGCTATAGCTTAGGGATACCCGGGCTGTTGGAATCTCGAAAAAGCACAAAAGAACTTTCTTCCAGGGCCTTCAGAAGAAGATGGTCAACCAACACTTTGACTTTGGACTTGTGGCTCCCAGAACTAGAGGAATTTGCCATGCTGTGTGAAAAACTGGTCTATAGCCTGACAGGAGTTCTAGTCCCAAGACTTTGATTCTGTTCTTTCCCATTTGGAATTCATGTCCGTCTCTTTGGCTACAGGTTGTCTGTTCATCCTCCTCTTTCTGGGAAGCCCTCCCTTGGCTCTCAACAGATACCATCATCTGGCTCCCGCTCAGTCTAATGGACTGTCTGAAGGTACAGTGAGGGCATCAGGGTCTAGTGACTCCTTGGAGATTCTACTTTGAGGTGCATTGGTCCCAGGCTGGTCCCATTTCACATACGTAGGGAGTGGTGACTTCATTGTAGATCAGAGCAGCAGCTGCCACCATCTCGGTTTTCAAGGTTGTGTGACTCAGTAGGAGTCATGGACCTCAGCAACTAGGTTTAATCCTTCTGAACTTTATGCTGAGCTATCTTGCGAACCCCGGACACATTAAAGATGGCTCCCTCCCTGCCGCTGAACCTCAGAGGTGGACCCTATCCCCAAAGCTCGGCTCCTGGCTTTCACCACATTTTTGCTTGTCCAAGGTGTGCAAATAGTGGCTGGGGTCCAGGCAAGGCGGCACTAGCACTGGAGCCAAGAGCAAAGGCGAACAAAGCTACAGTAGAGTCTAGCAGCCTCGGGGGCCCTGGCTTCAACCCGATGGTGTATGCAAAACATTCTCTCCTCTCCTCCCTCCAGCAATCTGTCTCTCCAGGGTAAAAATAAGCAGCGTATTTACCATTCGACTGGCATCGTCCGTGCGCAGGCGTGCGGGCTCTGCATCCGTGTGCCTGCTAACTGGTAGGCTGTTCAAGAGGCACCCGGCTTCCAGACCGTTCCTAAGTCCCCACATGGGAGCAGGTTTCCATTCACAGGGCTCAGGAGCCAGAGGCTTTCTACATCACTGTTTACGGTAAAGACATAGTCACCACAACAGTGCGGCTTTATTGGAGAAGCAGAGGCCCCGACCTGTGCCCAGCTGATCTCTGACAACAGGACAAGAAGTTACTCAGTGGAAGAGAGTTGCTGGAGCAAAGTCAAGGCTGAAAAATGGCCCTTGGCCCGAGCCTCAAAGCTGCTACTGAAAGAAACTCACCATGGGTCACAGGTTAACTGCAACCCCCAAACTACAAAATTTGTAGGAAAATAGAAACTCCTCGGGCTCCAGCGTCAGGGGAAGAGGTTTCAGAAGTAACATCAGAGGCAGGAGCTGCAAAAGTAGAGGCAGGCACACTAGATGGCATTGAAAGGAGTCCCTTGCGCTCTGAGAAACATCTTGCACAAAGGCTAAAAGGACGTGCTACTGACTGGGAGAAAAATGTTTGCAAACCACGCATCCAGCAAAGATCTGGTGCTTACGGCACAGGCGGGCCTTTTGCGGGACAGACCTAGAGATACAAGTAAGGAACATCATTAGCCACCTGTCCTGCAGGGGCAGTCTCACCCCCTTCTTCATTTACATAATGGATCCAGCAAGGAAACGGTGCTGCCCACAATGGGCGGGCCTTCCTACATCAGCGAAGACCTTCAAGATAATCCCCAACAGGCATGTCCAGAGGTCCATTTTCTGGGCTTCCAGACACCCTCTGCCTCAGCCTTGGTCTGAGGATTTCTGCAAACAGATTGATTACTCCGAGAGGGCTGGGAGGGGGTAGCTGGCACTTAGGGTGGCCACACCATCAGGGGCTGGGCTCTGTGCTTAGAGCGTGGCTCCTGTTTCATGCTTTTCTAGTGGTAAGCTACTTGGGAGCACAGGACTAAACTTTGGCTGAAGAGCTCCAAGGAAGGTCAGCAGCCCTGAGTATTGATTCCTGGCCTCCATCTCTGCTCCAGGAAGGCCACAGGGCCAGATGTGGTAGAGGCAATTTGGCCAGGGGCAACACAGGGTTCTCTCTTTCCCTGGGCACCATTGCCCTTCGAAGGGACACCTGGCTCTCCATTGTGAGCTGTGCTGTGTAGGAGTCAGAGGCTGGCACTGACCTTATCACTCCTAAGGAGATTTGGTAGCCCAGCATGATGACTGAGGGGGGCTACAGAGTCTCTCTTTGGAAGACATTGAGGATTGGAGTTCCCCATGGAAAGGGACAAGAAATGCCTGAGGCAGAGACAGTACGGCAGGTGTTTGATCCCTTACTGTTCAAGCTTCGAGTGCCAGGTCGCTGTGTCAGAGAGCTGTGGAAGCCTTCAGGTTAAGTTAGAAGCTCACAGATACACAAGCACACTCTGTTGTGTATGCATGTATACACACACACACACAAACACACACACACACACACACACACACACTATGATGCCTAGCACACACGTGTACACACAGAGCCATGTAAGCACACACTCTGATGCATGTACCCCAGCACACACTCATTTGCATACACTTGCATATCCTCTTGCTCCTACAAGAACTCTCTCAGGCCCAGCACAGCCTCCACTGGGCCAGACTCGGCAGAGGCAGGAACAGTTAAGTCAACTTGTCTGATTGCAGCCCTTGGACAGTGGCTTTTCCCCCTCTTCCCCCAAGAGCAGGTTTGGTGGCAGGCAGCAGCATGCCCAGCTGGGTTGGGAGGCAGGTCCTGTCTGGCAGTCACTTGCTGTCATCAAGCCAGAGACCCCATGCTGAGCATGGGTTTGGGCAGAACACCCACCCTGTCCCTTCTCTAATCTGTCTAACCAGCTGAACCTGGTTGACCAAGCTCAGGCTGCCTGAGGCCTAGAGCCACTGTCTCTGTTTAGGCCTTAAGGCATTGCTCTGTGTGTGTGTGTGTGTGTGTGTGTGTGTGTGCGCATGTGCTTTTATGTGGTATATATGTAAGAGTGTGTTTGTGTGTGTATATGTGTGTGTATATGTGTGTGCTTGTGTATATATGCATTTGTGTATATATATGTATGTGTGTACATGTGTGTATATGTGTGTATGTTTGTGTATATGTTTGTGTATGTATGTATGCATATGTGTGTATATGTATATGTATGTATTTGTATATGTGTATGTGTGTGATTATGTGTGTATGTGTTTATGTATTTGTGCATATATGTATGTGTATATGTGTGTATGTAGTATATATGTATATGTGCATATGTTTGTATGTATGTATGTGTGTATGTGTGTATATGTGTATTGTGTGTATATATGTGTATCTGTTTATGTATTTGTGCATATATGTATGTATATATGTGTGTATGTGTGTATATGTGTATTGTGTATATGTATTTGTGTGTATGTGCATATGTGTATATATGTGTATGTATGTGTGTATATGTATATATGTGTATGTGTGTGTACATGTGTGTGTATGTGTGTATGTTTGCATATGTGGGTATGTGTATGTATATATTTGTGTACATTTGTGTGTATGTGTGTTGGGATGAATACATGCATGCATTGTTATAATGATAGCAGATTTGGAGATACAAGAAAAACTGAGTAAATTCATGAATTGAATCTCACCCCCTTTACAAAACAAAACAAAATAGTCTTGTGGAGTCCATGGGCCAAGCCAGTGTCCTGGCAGATGGAGCCTCTCACCATGGCAACCCCAGAAGCCAGAGAATGCAGCTGCCCTGGCTGATGGCTCCTTGCCTCAGAGATGCCATGCCTACTCCTCCAGATGAGCCTCCAGGATGCCAGGACAGTGTGTTTACTACTGTGTTACACTGTTGCCTTCCATCAAGTGCCCCTGTCTGGAGGGAGTTGCTAGAGAAGCCCCTGAGAGTCACTTTCCTCTCAAGTGGTGATGGCTTTGTGTCAAGCCATCTCAGGTGCTGGTGGCTTTGTATGTATCCATAGATGCTACGTTGATGCTGAGAGCAGTGTTAGTACACGTGCCTCAGACAGTGCCGGCTGCCTTTTTGTCAACCAGACACAAATGCCTCCATGATATCGGTCTGTAGGCAAGTCTGTGAGGTATTGTCTTGATTAATGACTGATGTGGGTGTGGCAGCGTCCGGGACATTGCTGAGCAAGCCATGAGGAGCAAGTCAGTAAGCAGCATCCCTCCATGGTCTCTGCTTCAGCTCCTGCCTCCCGGTTCCTGCTTGAGTTCCTGTCCTGGCTTCCCTCCATGATGGAGGGTGACCTGCGAGTTGCAAGCTGGAGTAAACCTTTTCCTCCCGAGTTGCTTTTGGCCATATGGTGTTTCACCATAGCAACGGAGATCTAACTAGGACACGGACCATAGGTAAGTCAGCCCTGGCTCACCAAAGGCTACCAGCAAACCCAACCTGTAGCAGTAGGCCTATCAGAAAAAGGGCCTGGAGAGGTTGCTCGGTGGGTACTTGCTTTGAGATCACGAGGACTGAGTTCAAACCCCCAGCACCCAAATAAGAAGTTGGTCTTGATTGTGTATGCCTGTAACCGCAGCGCTCAGGGAGCACGGAGGCAGACAGATCCAGACAGCGCACTGACAAGAAAGCTCAGGCACAACGGTGAGCTGCTAGTTTGGTGAGAAGCCCTGACTTGAGGCAGTAAGACTGAAAATGACAGAGGAAGAGAGCTCCAGCCAGTACAGACGTGACAATCTGGGCCCCTTGGCCAAGAGGGTCAGATAAAGTCAGGGGCTGGGCATTTGAGACCAAGGGTATGGGGAGGGGAAGGGGCTGCACTCTTCTCCTGGATGGAGACGGGCCTTCCAAAGTGTTTGAGTGGCAGCCATTGTGGATGGGGAGTGATTGGGTGAACGCTTTAACTTCACATGCAATGATCCTTAAGAGGCTTTGGCCTCAGCAGCCACACAGGTTAGTAGATGCTCAGGCTGAAGCTCAACCTCTTTGCCACGGGGTGCTCCTTGGATGAAACTCAATTCTCTGTAGCCTTGGGTCTCATGCTTCCTGGGTGGGGGTTGGGGGGAGCTCTTACAGTGTCTCCTCTCACGACTGTCTTCTTTGCTTTCCACATCCTGTTGACCAGTTGGTCCTTGACCTGTGGACATTGTGCTGAACCTACTGGATTTGATCCAGCTCTTTAAAGCTCCCAAGCCACCTCAGGCGTGAGTGATGCGTCCAACATGCTGCCGCCCCTCCCCCACCCTCCTTCCTGCTAGGGTAGGAAACAATTTTGCATAAATACTCTGGGGACATGGATAGATAGTCCGCCTGTTGGTACCCTAGTGGGCGCTGTCCTTCCTGTCCTCCTGATGTTCTGGCTGCAGTGCCCCCTGGGATGCTGTAGGCTGCAAGGACAAGAATGAAAGAGCTGACCCTTAGGGGGACATGGGAGGCTGTGTGTGAATCCTCTGAAGGGGACTTTGCCCAAAGAACTCTGTAGCCCTACAAGTGACCCCAGGGCAACCTCCTGGCCCGGTCTCCTGAGCCTTTGCACGCATTCAGTACCACTTGTGCCCACCCCCCACACTATTTCTACATAGAAACCACTCTCCTTTCCATTCCCCTGAAAGGGAGGTTGGTAGCATGAATCCCACAGGAAGCCATCCCCCGGCTGTTCTCCTCAGAGGGAGCATTCCTCAGGGCCCCTTGGGATCTGGCCCTGGACTTCCCAGGCCCGGCTCCTTCACAGGCTGGCTCAGCCGTGGCTCCTTACGTGACTGCCTGAGGGTGCACATGCCCCAATGAATGTGGGTGTGAGCCTGGGGCCCGAGTAAGGAGCAGAGCCTGTACGGACTTGTCGTCTGGAACAAGCCAGCAGGCAGAGACGTCAAAGCCGTGCGGCTGAACAATGCTGCTTTTTTTAGCCTGGCAGCCATCTCCTGGGAGAGAGGCAAGCGAGGTGCTCGGCCCTGTTGGTTTGTTGGACCCTCATCTGGAGTCTGGGACTCAGGGTGGAGGGTTGGGGGCAGAGGAGAGCTGCTTTCAGGATGTCCATCAAGCCCCTTGGTTTCCTAGCCCTGAAGTCATTTCAGAGTCGTGCGGTGTCAATGACATTTGCAGATGTGGGGAGGTAGAAGGTGGGACTATGAAGCAGACACCCACCTCACAGAGCAGCTTGGTGGGGTGTTACTTACGCTGAGCAGGGAACTATAGGACTTGTGGGAATGTCCCCAGGGCATTTCTTCTTATTATACGGATGGCTCTTTACCTGAGATACCCCCATCTGGAGTAAACAAGCTGATGCAGGCTTCCAGTCCACTTGGGGAAGACGGGTCCATGGTGTGTGGGGAATGGGGTAGGGGTAGGGGTGTCGATTATATGAGTAACACACAGTAAAGCCAAATGAGTCTCCACTAGCACTTACAAAGTCATGTGACAAGCACCAGCTAGGAACTCTCCCTCCTGCTCCCTGGGTTGCTAGGCCCCTGGGGCTGGGGCTCAGTGGTGTTCCTGTGTCCTTTGTTTCCTGGACCCAGGACCTGGCCAGGCGCACTCTGCTGCAGCAAGGCAGGTCTATCTACTAAGACTAGCTTTGAACACCCCAGAAACAACTCACAGACTATATGAAGTTCAAGAAAAGAAAGAAAAAAGAAAAGAAAAGAAAAAACCATTATGCTTAATCCTTACACATCAAGAAAACTTTGACTAATTCCAGGTTACATGCTGTTTTACATATACTGTATGCTCATTGTAACTAGTAAGATCTTAATGCACACTATCAAACCTTTAAAAAAAAAACCAAACACTGACAAAAATGTATTCATATACTTTTATACAAAAATGCTTAAAATCTGTACATTTATCTTTGTTTTTTTTAAATAAAGTTGTTCAATTAAAAAAAAAAAAGACTAGCTTCTGAGTGAGCACCCTCAAACCCCCCTCTTCCATGATCTCTGAGCTCCCAGGGAAGCAGTGACAGGACAAATTCCAAAGCCAGGTGCTTTGGGAGCAGCCCTCGGCCCTCTCAGGATTCAGGGAACAGGGCTCTAGTTTCCCCTGGAGTAGAGATATGGCACAAAGGACTCCAAGCCAAGGGGACATGTGCTGATGAGGGTCTCAGCTGTCTGAGTTGGGAAGGGTCACCTGTGACACTGGCCAAAGCAAAGGCTTAAGATAATGTGTTTCTGTTGCCCCGTGCCTCAGTTTCTCCTCTGACGAACACAGACAAACTATAGCCCCTCCATCTGGTTGTTTCCGAGGGTTTCCCTGAGCCCTCTCCTTTGGGCTTCCTGCAGTGTCCTTGGATGGTTGGGCTGGTCTTCATGAAGAAAGTCTTACATTCCTTGCACCCCTAAGAGGCTGTCCACACTGATCCCAGCACTCTCTGACTTGCTTATGCATAACTTCTACCGCCCAGGGCTTTGGCTGTGTTTGTTGAGTTCCGCACCTGGCCCTGGAGGGCAAGGAAGGTGCTGAACAGGCAGTCCCAGGCAGGCCCGTCAGGAAGAATACCGGGTGACTGCATAGCCGTCTCCCTGGCTCAGTGGCCACAGATAGTCCTGGACATCACACTGTGAGGCCAGCTTTGGGGGCCCACTCCCTCACCACCAGAAGCCCCACCTGCGGCGGGGACTGGAGGATGCTTTGGCCAGCATGTCTATGCTATGCCTGGCCTACTCCAACCTGTCTTGTGCCTATAGCAGCCTGCAGCTGCCAGCCATAGTCCCTGAGAAGTCAACCCACTGACTACTAGGCTCTGTCCGGCATGCATGCTTGTGTGTGTATGCACACATGTGCCTGTGCATATGGTATGCCTGTGGTATGAGGGGTATACGGGATGCTGTGTCTTCATGGTATATATGAGTGTGTGGATGTGTGACTGTGCATGTATTAGTGTGTATGAGAGGTGCTATATAGTGCAGGTGTGAGTAAATGTGTGTGGGGTGTATAACTTGGTGTGACTATGTGAACATAATATATATATGTGTTTAAGCGTGTGTGGGGGTGTGCAAGTATGTATGAGCTGTGTCATGTCCCGACAATGTTTGTCAGAGTGTGCATGTGATATGTTTGGGAGTGTGTAGGGTACATGTGTAATTTTGTGCATTTGGCACAGGGCCCATTGCTCTGGTGCTTCCTCACATACTACATGCTATATTCTGTCCCATGGGTGGGGAACCCCAGGACCCCTGCTATCATGTCTCTCTGAGCTCCCCAGGCAGCTCCAGGGTGGAGAGTTTGAATAGAACTCTCTGGATGAGGTTCCATCTTGTATGGGGGTGCATAGGTCAGTGGCGAGAGTTGTCAGATGGCTCACCATTTTTCAGCACTAGCATTTCCAGACTGACCAGCCCAGGGACACTTGGGGCAGCTCAGAAAAGTAAAGGCTTCATGGTTCATAGTCCCCGATGTTTGCTCAACCGTTTCAAGACACGATTGGAACTGGGTCAAATGTACATGGTGCGTGTTTTGAAACAAAGCCTTGGGATTTGCTCTCAGCCATACGCCAACCTGGAGCGGGTACAAAACCCAGTAGAGGACTGGTTTTTACCTTACCTGGTGCAGTGGCTTAGTCAGTGAGGAAGTGGAAGCCAGGAGTCTGAGCAGTGTTTCACGTATGTAACTGGGTGCCTGAGGCCGGGACAGGAAGAGGCAGAAGCCTCCAAGAGGGGGGAGGCAAACAACAGGGGCTTGACTCCCCAACATCCCAGTGGGGCTGATTCTGGGGAGAAAATGCCTGGTTAGACTCTATAATCCCATCTAGGTGAGGGTGTGTGGGCACTGACAGAGCCGGGCAGAGCTGGGTAGAGCAGGGCAGAGCAGGGCAGAGCCGGGCAGAGCTGGGTAGAGTTCTAGCATCGACCAGGTCAGGGAGATGGCTATCTTCTGGCCAGTTGTGGTACAGACCCAAGCGCCCTGCCACAGAGCAAGAGGGAGAAGGCAAGGGAGAACGTGACTGAGGCCTCCCTGAAAGACTCCTCAGAGCATCGTATGGACAGGGAGGAGGGGATGCTGGCTTTCTAGCTTAAACAACAGATTCAGAGAAAGGGAGCAAGGGCTGCTTTGATACTCTACTGTACTGTGAAGGCAGGATCACTCCTAGGGCGCTGATGAGCTCTGAGAACCAGTACCTCTGCAACTGCTGTGGGGCTCACGGGATTCTCCTAATGGCCATTGCGCATGCTAAGGCTGATGTACTCATCCATCCATTCATCCATCCATCCATCTATCCACCCATCCAACCATCCATCCATCCATCCATCCATCCATCCATCCATCCACCCATCCACCCATCCACCCATCCACCCATCCAACCATCCATCTATCCATCCATCCATCCATCCATCCATCCATCCATCCACCCACCCATCCACCCATCCACCCATCCACCCATCCACCCATCCACCCATCCACCCATCCATCCATCCACCCACCCACCCACCCACCCATCCATCCATCCATCCATCCATCCATCCAACCATCCATCCATCCATCCATCCATCCATCCATCCATCCATCCACCCATCCACCCATCCACCCATCCACCCATCCAACCATCCATCTATCCATCCATCCATCTATCCATCCATCCATCCATCCATCCATCCATCCATCCATCCACCCACCCACCCACCCACCCACCCATCCACCCATCCACCCATCCACCCATCCACCCATCCATCCATCCACCCACCCACCCACCCACCCACCCACCCACCCACCCACCCATCCATCCATCCATCCATCCATCCAACCATCCATCCATCCATCCATCCATCCATCCACCCATCCACCCATCCATCCATCCATCCACCCATCCAAATGTGATGATTAATGCTAACTGTCAATGTGATACATTTTTCTTTGCAGAATTCTTCGGGAAGAAGGAAAGACAAGGCATGGAAAAGGAGAGGCCTCGGCACTGAGAAGAGGCCGAGCTGTCCAGCTGCTGGGTCTGTTAGGGAGCCTTGAGCATCACATGATTGGACATCTCAGGACAGACCAACATGGAGGAAAGCTAGAACTAACCGAAGCCCCAACTCCATAAATCTACAAACCAAACCATCAGGGCCCAGAAGGCCCCGATGCCCTCTGCCAGCGTGGTAGCATGCCCTGCAGAGGTTGCAGTGGCCACCACATGGCCTTGCCTGCTAGGGGCTTCTAGCCAATCATGAAGTACCTGCCTCCCAAGTGCTGAGGAAATCAGGTTGTCCTTTCTTTATGGCTGCCCGTGTCCCTTGGTTGCCCAGGTCTTTCATGAGGATGCAAACAGGAGGCTGTAGCAGGTATATAACCGTAAGCCCCGCTGTGTTCTCTTGGGGGGAAATCTAGGGTGTTGTGTTAGCAATGACAGAATAGCCTTGTACAAGCCTGAGCCTGAAGATGCTTTCTTCCGTCATCCCTAGAGCCATTTGTACGGCTGGCCACCAGTTGCTATGGCTGTTAGTAGCTACTGCTTTGTGGTTGCCTTGTGGGCTGGCTGGCCCTTGTCTATACCCACAGTGGGCATGGTCCTCAGAGCCAGGCTGTTGGTGGTCTTGGGAGTCCCTCACCCAGGGCAGAGCTGACAGCTCTCCACTTTTTTGAGTTTGAGTGGTAAGTGGGTCTCAAGGAAGGTCAGCCAGTGGCTTGATGGCTTCTGAGGGGTCTGTACTCCTGAAGGCAGGCTCATTCCTAGGGCACTGATGGACTCTGAGAGCCAGTACCTCTGCAACTGCTGTGGGGCTGATGGGATTCTTCTAATGGTTATTGTTTATGATAAGGCTGATGTACTCATCCATCCATCCATCCATCCATCCATCCATCCACCCATCCATCCATCCATCCATCCATCCATCCACCCATCCATCCATCCACCCACCTACCCATCCATCTATTTATCCATCCATCCACCCATCCATCCATCCACCCACCCATCCATCCACCCACCCATCCATCTATTTATCCATCCATCCACCCATCCATCCATCCACCCACCCACCCACCCACCCACCCTCCCACCCACCCATCCATCTATTTATCCATCCATCCACCCATCCATTCATCCACCCACCCACCCATCCACCCATCCATCCATCTGCCCATCCAAATATGATGCTTAATGTTAACTGACAATGCTATACAATATAGAGTAATTTAGGAAGGGAGTCTTAGTGGACGACTGTCTAAATCGGTTACCCTAGGGTCATGTCTATAGGGGACTGTCTTGATTATGTTAATTGAGCCTAAAAGTGGGCAGAGCTAGTCCTCAGGTTTGGTCCTGGACTATATAAAACAGAAGAGTTGGATGCAGGCAAGCATGCATTCTCTGCTCTTGATGGTGGACGAGGCTGGCTGCTTCCAGGTCCTGCCATCTTGAACTTCCTGCTGTGATGGACCAAACCTTTCTCCACTAAGTTGCTTTTGTCAGGGTTGCTTTTTTCTTTTCTTTTCCTTTCTTTTCTTTTCTTTTTTTCTTTTCTTTTCCTTCCCTTTCTTTCTTTCTTTCTTTCTTTCTTTCTTTCTCTCTCTCTCTCTCTCTCTTTCTTTCTTTCTTTCTTTCTTTCTTTCCTCCTTTCCTCCTTTCCTCCCACCCTCCCTTCTCTCTCCCTCTCTCTCTTTGTCTCTCTCTCTCTCTCTTCATCACAGCAACAGAAAAAGAAACTAGAACACAATCTACCCAAACCAATTGGTAGCAGGAATCTTCTGTGTACCTGGCCCCAGACTCCTGCAGGGACAGCACTGTAGAGCTCAGGTGAGCTGCTCCACAGAGTCTAGGAGAGGGTGACAACGAAGGACTAGAAACACTATAGCTATGGTCAGGAGGCTTCCCTGGAGGTAACGAGTGGATGGAGCGACCCCTGAGATGGAGCAGGTATGTATGGTGGGGTAGGGGAAATGGTTAGGCTGAAGGGAATGATAGGACGAGAAGGGCCAGGAGGTGGATGGGGCAAAGTGGGTCTCACGTGGCCCCGGGATACAGTCAGGTCTTTACTCTGCCTGACGCGAGGGACTCAGTGCTTCAGAGCTTCTGACCTGTAGGATCTCTCCATCTGAAGGTGGCCTGGGGCTCATGCCCTTCTCCATGGTAACCTCCACTTACCACTTTCCTCCTGCCCAAAGATGCCTGTGTCTTCACCTTCTGGCTCAGTGACCATGTTACTCCTCTCTCTTCCTCCCCTTTGCCCTCCCTTCTTCTCTCCCTCTCTTGCCCCTTTTCCTTCCTACCTCACTTATAACAACGTGACCCCCATCAAGGTTCTGGATTTACCCATCTCCCCAACTCCCCTTTCCTGGGGACCTCTAGGCCAATTCTGCTCCATGCTGGGCATAGGAGACATTTACACATCTGCTCTCTACTCTCACAAGAGAGGGAAGGAAAGCTGTGTTGTAACTCCAAGACCCCTGGCTTCTGCTCCTCTCAGACTCCTGTTACCTCCTTCCACGAGCAGGATCAGCTCCTTGCCAAACCTTGAGACCCAAGAGCTGCTGAGATTCCTGGTGTCACCCCTGGTAGTGGAGGGGGCACCATTTGTCCTCAGCTGGGATTGAGAGCTGAGCCCACAAGAAAGGGCTACCGCCTCACAGACACCAGGGTTGGGTCCGGTGGTAATGCCTCCCCAACTTCTTTAAAAATCAGGAAGATGATGTGCTGTGTCCCCTGCCATATCCTGGAGTTGGCCATTTCCTCCCAGACCTATCTGGGCTGTAGCTGTTGTGTGAATTCGCCATCCCAAACAACCACTCCTGCCTCATGGAAGTCTCCAGTAAGGAAGGAGAGTCAGGCCTCCAGAATGCATTGTCATTGAACTTGAGAGTCAGAGGGGAGCCTGAGGGATGAATGGACATAAAAGATAAAGCAAGTGGAGCATCCTACAGTAAGCTAAAGACCAGAGACACCCCTTCCTCCTTCCAGCTGTCCTGCTGCGAAGTCAAAAGGTCGAATCAATGTACTCATGGCCATTAGCCTGGTTTTCCAGAAGGCTCTCAGACTCAAACCTTGTCTTGGACCCCACAATGCCACATACTTTTTTTTCTCTGGCGGTGACCTGCTCTGTCCATCCCCCTACGTACATCTCCGTGACGACGAACTCTTGGAAATCAAAGCTCCATGAAAGGTATTCCTAGGTTTGTGCACTGGAGAGCCTCCACGACAGTGCCTGCTTCCCAGAGAGCTTGGGCTTGGCAGCTGGGCAGGAAGTTGCAATATTTGTCCTACTAAGCGCTTGGCAGCACACAGTGGGAGGGCATTGTTGTGTGTGACCCAGGTCACCTTGAATGGGACCTCACAAACCCATCTATCTTCTTCTCTAAGGACAATATGGCCTCGGGGGGCTGGCCCTTGACCCTACCCAGGGCTAGCTGACTGACTCTGGTGCTCTCTCAGCTGGGGTTTTCCCCAGGACTCTTACAGCTGCCTGGAGAGACTAGTACCCCGCCCACTGAAACTGGTTTTCCCTCCTGTAGGGTGGAGGCTGGTGCAGCTGGAGGCCCATCGAGAGCAGAAACTGAACAGGCTGTGCCCAGGAATGCAAATGTCCCCGTCCACAGAAAAGGGAAGGGCACCATCCTCCACTGAAACTGGCAGCTGGCTGTGAGCAGAGCAAACGCTCTCTACCCCCCACCCTCACCCCGGTGTCAACTCTGTCCCACGGTGGGGAGTGGCAATGGGCAGGGAGGTATCTCTGGTTCATAGTGCCCACCATTGCTCTGCCTTTTTCACAAGTAGCTCTTGCTCATCTATTTGTGTCAACTGTGACATCCTTCCACAGGGACCCAGTTTGTCACCCTCAGTTCTACCGGAGTGCTGCTGCACCGTCATTGTCAACACACTGTGCTCAGCCGGCTGGTCTATCTACTGGCCGTCGGGATATGCCAGGAGCTCAGGTCCTGCCCAAGGCAGGGCTGGGGCAGTGGAGGGCAGGGAGGAGCCCAGCCCCATAGAGGAGCACTGAACTCTGCAGGCAGCGGAGTGCTTACCCACCCCCAACACACACACAGTGGGGTGGGGGGCTTTGACCTGAGTGAACACAGGACCTGTGAGCTCTCAGCACAAGAGGCCCAGGGTGGGAATGAGATGAAGCTCTCCCTGCAGTTGGGAGCCTGGCCAATGAGAGAAGCCTGGTCACATGGCCTCCCTGGGGACTGGTATTCTACATGGAAGGCTATTCCCTGGGAAAGCCAGGCTTCCCCACCCTCGCCCCCCACGGTCAGATTGACACTTAGCAGGAAGCATCCCAATTCTCAGGACTTTCTATAAAACAACCTTGGAGTTAAACTCATGAGTTTATCAACAAAGACTCAGCAGGAAGCTTTTGATGGGACCATGTCATGGAAAGGTCCAAAAGGAAGGTTTGGCTTGGCAGCTCACAAATGGGCCTTTGTGGGCCACTTAGAGCCCAGTAGGTCAGGCTGAAACACCTTTCAGTCCTTTACTGGCTGGATTTCATCAGAGGATGTGCAGGCAGCAGAGGGGATGGCTCCTAGGCACAGTACATGGGTTGTAAGCCAGAAGGTCTACGCTTTGACTTTGGTTAGCGCTTTTCCCTACAGATGACCATTTTAAAGGTGGAGAGATAGCTTGGTGGTTAAAGCACTTGCCACGCAAGTTCACAGGCCCGCCTGCCTAGCCTAAACAGCAAGCTCTAGTTTCAACCAGAGATTCAATCTCTCTAAAAGTAAGGCTGCGAGTAATCGAGGAAGCCTCCAGTGTTGACCCTGGTTCTCCGCAGGCACGTGCATAGATCACAAACACACTCATTTCATTGTTTTAATAATTTCTTTTCATTTTATGTGTACTGGTGCTTTATCGGCACGTATCTCTGTGTGAGGGTGTCAGGTCCTCTGAAACGGAGCTAAAGACACTTTTGATTTACAGTGTGGGTGCTGGGAATTGAACCCGGGTCCTCTGGATGTTCCACTGGATGGAAGAAGAGCTAGTGCTCTTAGCCCCTGAGCCATCTCTCCAGGCCCATTTTAATCATTTCTTAAGGTGTGGTACTGAGCATGCTCAACGCTGGGCAGTTGTCCCTGCCATTAACATCCCATCGCTCCACACTAAAGCCTAATCTAACTAACCCACAGTCCCTCAGCTTGCCTCTCTAGCCCTGTACCCACTGTTCTGCATTCCGTCTACATATCTGACTCTGGAGACTTTGAGACGAGGCCTTATGTACTCTATACTGTCCAACACTGTGTGGCTGAGGATGGTCTTGAACTCCTGGCCCTCCTGTGACCTCCCTGGTGCTGGGATGACAGGCTTAACACAGCCATGCTGGCTTCTATATAGATTAGACCTATATAGACTATAGGTGTTTCTAGCATCTTTCAAGGTTTACTCCTACGGGTGCCAGAAATTTTAGAATTTCTTGCCTTCTCAGGAACGAGCAGTGTTAGGCTGCATGTGTCCCTAACCTGGTGACGGGTACTCTTAAGTGCTTCTGGTTTTGTGTGACTCCCGTGAATAACACTCCTGTAAACATGATGTGCACGGATATGTCGCAAAGTTCCTACTTTCAGTTCTTTTGGGAACAGAAGTGAAATTGCTAAGTCCAATGGGTCTATATTTAACTCATGAGGAACTGCTACTCTTAAATTTTGTTTATGGTTTAGGGTTTCTCTGGATGTTTCCCTAATGTTTTGGGGAATATATTTCCCCAATTTTGGGGGGAAAAAAGCACCTTGTTTTGTGACTTCTTTTTCTTGGGGCGTATTGGTGAGACTTGAATTGCCTGGCTTGCTGGGCAAGGGGTTGGGTACAGGGAAAAACCCAAAAGAATGTTGTTCCTGATTGGTTAGAGTTGACAACTCTATTTAAAAAAATAGTCAGTTTTGTAATTCTCTACGGACGATGTACCGACCTGTGCTTGTGGACTCTGTGCACCGCCCACCAGCCATGCACTGGGCTTGACTGGCGTGTCGAGGGCTATGGAGCTAATATAGTCCCAAAGTTACAAATGGCTCCAGGCCCGGGTGACTTTACAAGTGATTCCGCCTATAGCCGGAGGGACACTGGCCTTGATATGTAGGTGACTGTGAAGAGTTAACAGGAAAGATGATTTCCAGACCCCCTTTTTGAAGTGCTCAGAGCAATAATGCTCAAACCAGTGTTAGAAGCACAAGAGGAGAAGTTGAGTGCATCTCAGTGGGTTCTTGCTCAGCATGCATGGAATCATGGTTTGATCCCTGGCATGTAATAAGCCAGGCATGGTGGCACATACCTCCAATTCTAGTTCTCGGGAGACGAAAGCAGGAGGATCAGCGGTAATTCTTGACTACATAGTAAATTTCAGGCCATCCTGGACTACAAGGAGAGGGGGGAAGGAAATTGGGAAGAGGGCTTGCCTCTCTTGGAAGGATGCTTGACTAGCACATAGGAAATAATTTTGCATGCCAGTAATCCTGGGACTGAGGAGACAGCCAGGGGGACCAGAAGTTCACAGAGAAGTTGACTGAGCAAAAGGGACGAGAGATGGCTCCAAAAAGGTATCTGATCGTTGGAACTAAAGGAGGTGACATCTGGCTGTTTGTGCATCCTCCCGAGGTGGGCCACATGCTTACCGCAGCCACAGAAGGCTTGACTGTGAACACCAAAACCATAAATATGTTAGGGGACTGGGTCATTTTCTTAGCTAACAGTGGGTTCAAAGCCAGCCTAGACTCCATAAGCTGCTGTCTTGAAAGCACAACCTGAACCAAACCAAACTGAACCAAAACAAACCAAACCAACGATGACAAAAAGAAAACCAAACAAGCAAGCAAAAAAGTGTTTACATTCCTATAAGGATAAAGAGAAAGGCATTTCTCCAGGCTACTGAGGCAGGGTCTTTGTAGCAGGTCTGAAAATTCAGAACAGGTTTAGCCAGGGGCTCTGTCTCTGGGAAGTTCCCCGGAGGATATCCACACATGCACACTGAATAACACAAATGGTGACCCTCCCTCCCAGCTTTGTCCTGTGCTGGTAAGAGCTCAGTCAAACCTGTGCTGACCCCTGAAGACTGGAATTAGTGTTGGGCAGGTTCCAAATGGCTCTGGGTGAAGGAGCTTGTTGACCTCTGACCTTGCCACATGTAAATTGCGTCCCTACACAAACACAAACATGGCCACAAAATAAAAGGAATAAAAACGTGATTGGAAAAAAAAAATGATTCAGCCAGATGGTATACAACTTCAGTCCCAGTGCTACGGAGGCAGAGGCAGGAGGATCTCTGTGAGTCAGCGCAGTCTACAGAATGAGTTCCAGGAAAGCCAGGGTGACACAGAGAAAGAAAAATTAATTTGATGTGTGATTTTTTTTGCCTGATTTTTGTCTCTCTCTGTGTTTTTATTATTAATAAAATTTATTATAGAAGTATATACAAAATAAAAATTAAATATGAGGTTGCTTCATGTGTGAAACTCGGAGGTGAATGCTGAATGCTAAGAGTAAGTACAGAAGAAGGGGGTACAAAGTAACAATGGGGCATGCTGGTACCCCCTGAGAGAGTTGGAGTGTCCTGAGGCTGTGTTGGAAACGTCAGAATTCTGTTTTCTCAGAAGCTGGAGGCCAAGCTGGGCATGGTGTCACAAGCCTTTGATCCTGCCAGAGGGAGGCGGATCTCTGGGTTTGAAGCTAGCTTGGTCTACAGAATGAGTTCCAGGACAGCCAGGGAGAAACCTGTCTTGGGCTAGAGAGATGACTCAGTGGTTGAGAGCACTGACTGCTCTTCCAGAGGTCCTGAGCTCAGTTCCCAGCAAGCACATGGTGGCTCACAGCCATCTGTCATGGGATTCTATGCCCTTTTCTGGTGTGTCCGAAGACAGCTGCAGTGCACTCACAAACATAAAAATAAATAAAGTCTTAAGAAAAAAAATGAAAAATTAAACAACCAAAAATAAAAAAAATAAAAATAAAACTAATGAATCTGGAGGCCAGAAGTCCAAAGTCACATTTTTGGTAGCACCCTGTCTCCTCTGAAGGCACGGGGTAGGGGGCTCTGTCCTCTTCCCTTTGGCATCTGGTGTCCCCTCTGCTGACCTCTTTCCAGGCTCCCTCTTAGCTGCTGTCTTCTCCCCTCTTATCAGACCACAGCACCACATTTTGAGCCCATTCCAGTTCAGGATGCTCAGCGGTAGGCCCTCAGCTGTGACTCATCTGTATCCCGCTTTACCCAGATGGATTTCCACATGTGGGTCCCAGGTATCTCAATGGAGTACCATTCAGCTCGCTGCAGTGGGAAATCGAGGTCAGAGTGCATCAGGTCATGGCCTGTGGGATTCGGGAACATGTATCAAGACTGTGTATAAGGAACCTCTCAATGGAGCAGGCCTTGCCCCCGCTGTGCCAAGGTGCCCTAGAGGAGCCACTTGATGCTGATAGCACCCAGAACCAGGCTCCTCTCTGAGTCCCTCACACCTGATCATGTATCAGATTGGGGAGACACCTCTGAGCATGGAGACCTGTGCCCCAAGGCGTGTTCCAGGAACAGTAGTCTCTTTACTCCCTCCCGGCCCCAGCTTTCCTTACGTGAGGGCCCCACAGATGTAGCTATCCCAAACCTTCAGTCATTCAGATGCAAGTAGTCCTATGAGACTGTGCACGTTCATTAGACCCTTCTTCAGACTGAGGATTTTCTTGGCAACCTCTCCTTCCTGTGTCCTTCAGCCAGCTTCTCTATGTCCCATGTTCAGACATTGCTGGGTTCCCTGGCCTTGCCCCCCCCCCCCCACCCCTAGCTGCTTCTTTCCGATTCATTTGAAGATCTACCTGTGTCCGCAAACCCACAAGCTTCAGTTTAGATTTGGGTCTGGAACAGCCTGGGATGGGTACAGTATCCCCTGCACAGCTAGTCTGTGTATTTATTGGTTATCAGTGAGAACAACCTGGATCCCAAGTGTACTGGCTGGTTTCATGTCAACTTGACACAAGCTGGAGTTATCACAGGAGCCTCAGTTGGAGAAATGCCTTCATGAGATCCAGCTGTAAGGCATTTTCTCAACTAGTGATCAAGGGGGGAGGGCCCAGTCCATTGTGGGTGGTGCCATCCCTGGGCTGGTAGACCTGGGTTCTATAACAAAGCAGGTTGAGCAAACCACGGGGAGCAAGCCAGTAAGCAACATCCCTCCATGGCCTCTGCATCAGTTCCTGCTTCCTGACCTGCTTGAGTTCCAGTCCTGACTTCCTTTGGTGATGAACAGCAATGTGGAAGTGTAAGCTGAATAAACCCTTTCCTCCCCAACTTGCTTCTTGGTCATGATGTTTTGTGCAGGAATAGAAACCCCGACTAAGACGCCAGGATGCTGCTATAGGTTCTCACAACTTGAGGCACTGATACCCTCTGGTAGGCAGATGCCACAAGGCTGCTCAGCACCTCAAAAATGCAGGCAGCGCCTAACTGTGTGGCGGGTGGTAAGAAAAGCCAATCTATACCAAGCCATCTAAGTGCTGGGCCATTGGTAAAGATGGCCTGGGAGAGACCGGGGCCCTGAAATGATCCAGTTAGCTCTGAAGGCTGCTCTGGTGACCCTCCCAGAACACACAGGTATATATGCCCATTGTCTTTGCTGCCGTCTCTCTGAGTTGGTGGCAGCAGCTTGATTCAAGCCACATGTTCCTCTGTGCTTGGGGAGTGGTCTGGGTTCTACTTACTGCCTACTGGAAGTGGCCACCTTCTGGTGCCTGAGGACCTACTTCTAGGTCTCCCACTCATGATGGCTTTCCCCATTTCTCACCTAGTGATCTAGCTTCTTAGAGCATCCAGGGACTTCTTGGGGGTTCACCCAGCCTGACTGAGGTTTATCTAACACTGGTTTTGGGGGGAGTGTTCGATGTTTGGAGCCTCGGAACTGCTCACACAAGGACAGGATGAACTTGGACTGTGGTTGTATGATGGTGACCTTTCCAGGTGTCTAGGAGATGCCAAATGGTGGAGGATTTGGGTACCTTTGTACTGCACCCAGACATGTGAAACTTTAGGACTCTGAAGACGGAAGAATCACCAGCCTTGTGACCAGCTGATCCCAGGGTCACCAAACCCACAGACCCAGCATCCCAACCAGACCCCAGGATCCCTGGGAACTAATCCAGCTCCTCATCTCCCTTAGATGTACAGAAGCTATAGACGGACCCTTATGTAGGCTTCCCTTCTTCTGGAACATTCTGGAAAGTATAGCACAATAGATTCCACACAGCCTTTGTTAGTGTGGACTCTGAGGACAATGTTATGAGACATGAACCCTCCTCTCCTTGTTCTAGAAAGTTCTTCCTTTTTTCAGAGATGACACACCCTAGCCCTGTGCCTGTACACACACAGGCTCTTAAGCCTCACAAGCCTGTTTTTTTTTTTTTTTTTTTCCTCTTCTTCCTTCCCCCTCCTCCTTTTTGGAGATAGAATTTCTCTGTGTAGCCCTGGCTGTCCTGAAACTCACTCTGTAGACCAGGCTGGCCTTGAACTCACAAAGATCTGCTTGCCTCTGCCTTCTGAGTGCTGGGATTAAAGTTGTGCACCACCACTGCCCAGTGTTTCTCTCTTTTCTTTTCTTTTCTTTTCAAAATTAAACAACTTTAAGGAAAAACAGAGATACATGTACAGATTTTAAAAGCATTTTTGCATAAAACTATATGAATATATTTTTGTCAGTACTTGATTTTTTTTAAAGGTTTGACAGCATGCATTGAAAACTTGTTACATTGAGCATAAAGTACATGTAAAACAAAACGTAACATGGAAATAGTCGAAGTTTCCTTGGTACGTAAAGATTAAACATAATGATTTTCAAATACTAAGGATTGCCACAAGGCTGCATCCTTAGCTCTTGAATTATTAATGATTTAAGGTCTAGGTGTACCACACTCAGAGGGTGCTATACACTTATTTTTTTCCTAAGAACTCTCTTTTCTTAAAAGTTATTCTGCAAGCCTTCTCCGTGCCATTAGATGCTTGCTCTATCATTAGAAGTGTCATAGATTTTTTCCCCATCCCTTTCTGTCTTCCTGCCATATGTCTGTCTGCATCCTATGGAGAGGGGACATTCATAGCTCATTGCTGTGATCAGAAGGTCCTGGAGGCTGAGGTCCAAAATCAGTCTCTGGGTGGGTCTGGGGTGGGCCTCTCTGCCTGTGTGTAGTCACCTTCCTATGGGAGAGCTTTGCAGACAGAGTGACACTGACCCCATCATAGGAACCCACCCTCATGCCCCCGTCCACTGCAGACATCTCCAATCTCCCCTCCCCCAACACCCTTACATCAGAAATAGGCTCAGTAAACTCAGTGTTGGGGATGTGAATCAGTCCACAGTAGGCGATGCAGTCCTACCCCTTAGCATGACTTCTGGAGGGAGGACACAGTATTTCTACTTAAAATGTCTTGGTCAGAACTGTGATACATGGTCATGCCTACTCTGTAAGAGCTAAGGAATGCCCCCAGTTAAAATTAGGAGCCTCCATATACTCAGATCCAAAATCAGGACGGAGCCTGCCTCACGGTAGGGCTGAACACTGAATTCTTGCATTCAGGAGTGCCCAACCTTTGACACTGAGACCTGATGTCATCCTCTACAAAATCCACACCTAAGAACCACACAACCAAGTTACAAATCACACACCGCATACTGTTTGATGTAAGTTTATAAATTGTTTTGGGGTCCTGTCATAGCTATACTCAGAGACGTGTGGCCCATGGATCTATCTTTTATAGATCATGCCTTGTGACCCAAAATGACTGCGGGAGCAGCTGCCATGGCGCTTGTATTCCAGAATCATTTACTGAGTCATGATAAAGGGTGGGAATTCAGTCTCTTGTCTGAATGCAATGCATTCATCCAGAGCTGGGGTTCTTATTATTAGCTGGGAAAGATGCCAGGGGTTTTCATATTTTTGGTGACCTCGAGGATATTGCATATAGATACCAAATAGGGCACCCTCTTATTTTGACCATTCGCTGTCTAGATCCCATCTCTGCTACTGGATATTACAAGCCTCTAAAAAAATCACAACCGTTCCATTTCCTTCTGGTGTGTGAACTGTCTCTTTGACTAGACCAAGAGTCATCAAAACCCGGCATTCATTTGCTGAACTGGTGTGAGTTGAGCTGAATGGTTGACTTGGGCATCAGGGCCAGTGTATCTCCATCCTAGGATGATGCCAGCAACTCCGGGTTCTAAGCTGTTTGAGTCTGAGCCCCTTCCCAGGCATCCCTGTCTGAAGGATTGCAGGACTCTTTGTGACACATTCTAAGTGGACAAAATGTTCTGGGGTTTCTTGTGAGCTCAGCAGGGGACCCTAGAAGACCAGCATCCTTACCAGGAGGAAAGATTTGGATCTATGAGGGAAGCCAGCATGAGGGTACAGGAGAGGTTGGCCATACATGGGGGACAGTGGCTGCTAGGTGCTAAGAAGCCTGAGCCAGAATTTTATGTGGGTATTAATGCTCTCATCTTTGATTTTGGTCTTCTGAGCTATGAGGCAAAGGTTTCCCGTTACTTTGGGGCTACTGTGATTTGTAATAGAGCCCTAACTAACACACCCAGCTTGCAGAGAACAGTGACATCAATCCTAGGTGGCTGCCCTCAACATTTGCCCCATGGTACCAACCTCAGTGTTTGCTCCTGCCCATGGTTCTTGGAGGACCACTGCTGGGGAACCTCTCTTTCCACACAGCCTTGCGTCAGATCCCTATGACTTCCTTGGGGGTCGCTCTGTCTCTTACTGTCTGGCAACCTCACATTGCTCCCATGGTGAATTTCTTACACTAGTACTCTGGCCCTTTCCAACCTCGGAGGCCCATAAGGGCACTGGGGTTCCCAGAGCTCTACAGCCATGTTCAGCCATCTCCTCCCTTCTGGTGATCAGATACTATAGTGGTTTGAATAGTTTGGCCCCCATAAAGTCATGTGTTTGAATTCTTAGCTCTATTAGGAGGTGTGGCCTTGTTGGAGTGAGTATGGCCTTGTTGTTGTGTTACTGTGGGGGTGGACTTTGAGGTCTCCTATGTTCAAGTTACACCCCATGCGTCACACAGTCTCCTTCTGCTGCCCGTGGAACAAGATGTCTCAGCTTCTTCTTCAGGACCACGTCTGACTTCAATTCACAAAGCCACTAGGTCACGGTCAGAAGATGGTGGGACAAAGGTACAAGTGTGACCAACATACCACCCCAATTCCTACAGGGACCTTGGCTAACATGCCTACAAAGAAGGACAACTTGAGGTGTGAGGCAGAGAGGGGACATGACCAGGGAAGGGTGATGACCAAGGAGATGACTTTTTCTGTCTTCTGTATGGGTGCACCATCTTGAAGAACACCATCAGAAGATGTAGCAGTCGGGAGCAGACCCTGGAACAGTCATAAGCTTTGCTAGTGAGTGCCTGGACCTCTAGTCTTGGCCTTCAGTGGATACTTCTGTTCTTAGTTAGGGCTTTACTGCTGTGAACAGACACCATGACCAAGGCAACTCTTATAAGGACAACATTTACTTGGGGCTGGCTTATAGGTTCAGAGGTTCAGTCCATTATCATCAAGGCAGGAACATGGCAGCATCCAGGCAGACATGGTACAGGAGGAGCTGAGAGTTCTACATCTTCATCTGAAGGCTGCTAGCAGAAGACTGGCTTCAGGAAGCTAGGCTGAGGGTCTCAAAGCCCACACCCACAGTGACACACCTACTCCAACAAGGCCATACCTCCCAATAGTGCCACTCCCAGGGCCAAGCACATACAAAAAAATCACAGCAGCCCAACATAAACCTTCCAGAGACGACACTGGCCGATGGAGTGCGGACTGTGCTTGTGTGGGCCAGGCCAGCATTCATAGGACCTGCCTTGGCTCTGCATGGGACTCAAGCTGCAGGCAGAGTAGGTTCAGGTAAAACCAGAGTAAGCACCCTGGGCTATGCAGGCTGAAGAGTCTCGTGGAACACCGGCCCAAATTCCTGTTCTGTTTTTTCCTATTAAACAAACCAGAGATGTAGTAGGCATGTCCAAGACAGGAAGGCCTGAGCAGGAGAACCCTCTCCAGCGACTTTATAACCTATTGGCCATTCTCCTGGAGAACCCAGGATGACTATGCAAGGGATTGCACTTAAGGACTTACCTGATTAAGACAGAGAGGGGTCCCCGGAGCCAGCCATGAGGGAGAAGCTTGAGTCTGTCCCTGAGTGGAAGGGACATTGCTGTGTATCAGGAGTGACCTGGTACCAGGTGACCCGGAGCTGTGTCTGGCTGGCTCCTCAGTCCTAGGTATTCTAGGAGGCAGCCTGCGCTGCTGTTCATCCAGTGCATGATCTTGGTGGCGGCAGAGCCCTGGGGCCCACTGGCACCCACACTCCTAGCCCTGTAAACACGGTGTAAGCCAGCTGGCCTCAGACAGTTGTGTCCCAGACAGACCCCCATGGGCCTATGTGTTCACTCTCTATATTGTTCACAGGATGGCTGAGTCCAGGGCCTGAGACCAGGAACTAGGTGGGGCTCACAGTGGGGCTCACAGGTCCATTTGTTTGACACACATTCTGTACTTAAATCTTGGGGGATGAACTGCCAATATTGATATTTTGAGAATTAATGTAAAAATAAATTCTAATTTTTCTCTTTCTGGAAAAATGGGAAGATCACTGGAGAGGTCTAAGGCCTAACTGCCCCTCTAGGTGTGCCTGCTATTTACTTGCAAATGTTTGGATAAGGGGTTTATAGCTGGTTCTCAGAATCTCAGATATTCCAGGGTGACATGGTAAATGTTGATCCAAAGCTTCATGAGAGAGGGAGTAAATGGATGTGTGAATCAGTGAATGAGCAAATAAATGAAGAAATGAATGAGTGAAGAAAGGAATGAGTGAGTGAAGAAGTAGATGAATGAGTGAAGAAATAAATGAGTAAAGAAATGAATGGATAAATGAATGAGTGAGTGAAGAAGTGAATGAGTAAAGAAATGAATGAGTGAAGAAGGAATGAACGAGTGAAGAAGTGAATGAATGAGTGAAGAAATGAATGGATGAATGAATAAGTGAGTGAGTGAAGAAATGAGTGAGTGAATGAATGAATCAGCAATTGAGTGTGGCCATGGAGAGACAGGGAAGAGCCATGAATAAGGTAGTCCTCAGAACCCCTGCAGTGGGGGAGGTCTGGGGATAAATCACACCGGCCACAGACTGACTTTGTAGCCTGCTGTGTGACTGGCCAGTCTCTGGCCACTGAGGTCTCAGACATCTCGTCCAGGGTGACAGGCTGCTTCAAGGCCCTTGATGTTCCTCGTGGGGCCATGGCAGCCCTTCCCCATCTGCTCCGGCTCTGCAGCCTGCAGCGGGAGCTTCTGCGCTGCCTTTTAATGGCCCGCTTTGTTCTTGGCTCCGTGCGCACAGCCAGCCTGCTTGGCTGCTGAGAGGCCACATGCCAGTCATTAAGATAGCAGGCTGCCTGTGGAGCTGCCGTTTCCATCGCAGCTCGCCTAGGACGGACCCCTTTCTTTCTGGGAAGTGGCCTGATTTCACAGGAGTGTGCCTGCTGCCTTGTCAGTCACCAACTGATGCATCCTCGGCCTGTCCTTATAAGATGCGTGACTCCTAACTATGGTCTCCATCCTTTTCCTCAGCAAACTCAGGCCTGCGTTTGCCCCTACCCTCCTGGACCGAGGCCAGCAGTTCTGTGTCATTGGCAGGTGGCCTGGGAAGGCAGATGCACAGGAAACGTTTTCGGTCTTCCCTTTAACCCTTGTCTTCTGTTCTGCAAGTGAGACAGGGAACATCTCTCTGGACCAGTGACCCCAAAATGCTTGTCCTTGTGGGGAAGACAGGTCTATCTCAACATGCGAAGCAGGTGGGAAGCTGCTGATCATAGCTGCTGGGTTCCGCCCCAAGTGCTAGGTCTTCTCTGGAGTTCACATTAGTATGCACAGCAGACCTGCTCTGATGAGGACTCCTGCCCCCCATATCCATTCCACCCTAAGCCTCCCTGTAGGGTTCAAACTACCTAACCTCACTACCATAAAGCAGAGTCCAGATGAGGTGAATAATGCCCCAGATCAGGAGGCAGAATGGGACCCCAGATCATGTCCCGTACCACTCTGCCTGTATGAACCGAGCAGGAGACAGAAACAATGCTTTCTGTCACTTAGATGGACTTGTCAGAGGAAGGGACACTTGAGGGGAGCATGCAGGGGAAAACTGGAGCATGGTCTGTAAGTTACCCCTGGACCTCCAACTTTGTATGAGAGAGGAGAATTTAGAGACAGAGCTCCCATATAGACCAGGGCTGGGCCTCATATTACACTCCAAGGCTGGGATGGAATCAACCTCCTGTGCACTCTGAGATACATGTTGGGGATCTAGTGTTGAGACCCCCTCTCAGGGACAGGTTTCTTGCATTCCTTGTAGCCTGGGACTGACCCTGGGTGGATTGCAATCAATTCCCAGGATTGTAGTATCAACCTCAGACCCAGGAACTCAGCTCCTGTAGAACAGTTCCGACGGGAAGAACCCCCGAGCTCTTCCAAGGGTCTCCTTTGCATGCTGAGGGGACACCGGATGCCCACTACGCTACAGGAAACAGAACAAAACCTGGATGTCTCCTCTCATTGTGTGAACAGACAGGGGTGCGCATCATTCTGCTTGGGTTTGTATGTGACCCATCAAGTGACCAAGCTTCTGGTTCCTGTCCCCCACAAGTCTCCTGTAGCCTCCCTAGTAAAGTGCCAGCCACTGAGTAGATATGAAGGACATGAAAGACACATGTTCTCCTTTTGTTTTTTGAAGTGTGTGTGTCTCTTTGTGTACGTGCATGTTTGTGTGTCTGCATGTGTCTGCATATATGTACATGTGTCTCTGTGTGTCTGTGTGCATGTGTGTATATGTATATATGTTTATATATGTGTATCACTGTGTACTTGTGTGTATGTGTATATGTGTGTGTTTATGTGTCTCTCTGTGTGTGCATATGTGTGTGTCTGAGCATGTGTGTTTGTGTGTGTGTGTGTGTATGTCTCTCTGTGTGTGTGCAGGGTGTGGCTGCTCTAGAATGGAGAGGAGGATTAGGGGGCATGGTCCTTTTGGAGAAAGTGTGTCCCTGGAGGAGGGTTTTGAAGCTTCAATGGAGCCACATGTTCTCCTTTAGCTCTCCTCTGCCTCCTGCTGTGGTTCAGGATGTGAGCTCTCAGTTGCTGCTCCAACACCATGCCTGCCTGCTGCCTGCCTGCTGCCTGCCTGCCTGCCTGCCTGCCTGCTGCCTGCCTGCCTGCCTGCCTGTCTGCCTGCTGCCCGCCTGCCCACCTGCCTGCTGCCTGCCCACCTGCCTGCTGCCTGTCTGCCTGCTGCCCGCCTGCCCACCTGCCTGCTGCCTGCCTGCTGCCTGCCTGCTGCCTGCTGCCTGCTGCCTGCCTGCTGCCTGCAGCCACGTTCCTCACCATAATGGTCATGGGTTCTCTCAGGTCTGGAAATGGAAACTCCAAATAAACACTTTCTTATATAAACTGACTTTTATCACAGCAGCAGAAAAAGCAGCGAATACAAGGGTAGCTTGTTTCTGGTTTATAGCAGCACGGTTAAGAAACTATTCATTACTATGGGGACATCTAACGTTGGATTGTATACATTTTACATTATAAAGGCGGTCATAGTCTAAGAGACTGGTGGTGGGAAGTCATGGCTTAAAGCTGATGTGTTTGGGTGTCAAGCTGGGGTTATGATAGTTATTCTTAATTATTGGCTTGATGTGAGCTAGAATCACGTGGGAGATGAACTGTTAGCATGTTTGGGTGTTAGGCTGGCTTCTGGGAAAGCTTATGGGGAATTTTTCTGCTTAGGTTAAGTGGGAAGACATATTTTCCTTGTGGGAGGGGTCATTTCCTGGACAGGGATCTAGGACTGTATAAAACAGGAGAAACTGGGCTGAGCACGAGCTTCCACCCTTCTCTGCATGCTGATGGATGTCATGCAAGCAGCGCCCTCAAGCTCCTGCTGCCTTGGCTCCTCCACCATGATGAATTATTCAGCCTTGTACTGTGAGCCAAGATGAAGCCTTTCTCCTTTAAGTTGCCATTGTCAGAGCATATTATCACAGAACCGGGAAAAGAAAGGAAGATGCCATATAGCCGGTGAATCAGTTAAACCACTCGATGCTCCCGGTGGGGTATGCACATGCGCTGCACCCACCCAAGAGCTCTGGGCTGGCGAATGAAAGACACATACACCAGCTAATTTTGATATGCCTTGACTCGCTCAATGGCTGAGCGTTTCTAAATCTCCCCGCGACCAACACACATTCCCCTCCAGTATTCCTGGCTTAACACTTTCTAAATCTGTATTTTATCTTTGCTGCCCTGTTACCTTGTGGACAGCTCCTCCCCTCCCCCTCACCCCATAGGACTGCTTTCCTGTTCCACCTACATTGTTGGATGCTTTCTCTCTTGCAGCTCTTAAATTTGATCCCTCTGTCTCCGCGATTCTCCTCCTCTTCTTTCTCCCTTTCCCCCTCTCTCTTTCCCCCTCTTCACCTCCCCTCCCCCTCGGTCTTTGGCCTGCACCATCTAAAAGTCCCGCCTCTGTCTCCCTGCCCAGCCATTGGCTGTATGATAATTCTTTATCACCAATCAAAGCCAGCTGGGGGCAGGGACCCTCCATGTCCGGAAGCACAGCTTTTGGGAGCCATTAAAACCAATTCCCAACGAAGCCAGCCATCCAGTACCAGCCCATGCTTAATTTTTCCATGGTCTCTGTATTGATTACTTTCCTGTTGCTGTAGTAAACTACCCCGATCAAGGCAATTTGGAGAAGAAACTGGCGATCTGGTTCCAGAGCATTCGAGTTTATAATGGTGGGGCGGCAGGGTGGCAGGTGGCAGGCATGGCAGCAGGAGCTAAAAGCTTGAATTTTGAACTTCAAACATGAAGCAGAGAGAGCAACTGAAGTGGGTAGGGCTTCTGCTCCCCAAGCTTTCCCACAGCGATGCAAGGCATACCACCTAAACCTTCCCAAACAGCGCCACCATCTGGGGGCCAGGAGTTTGTACACCGAGACTATGGGGGACATTCTCATTTATACTCTTGTACTCATTTATACTCAGTACTTTTCATGGGTTGTTGGTTTGATGTTACAGGATCCTAATTTTGCATTTGGTCTTTGTGCCTCTTAATTTACTTCTTAACCTAAACTCTTTCCTTTTTCTTCTATGCTAAGGCCTATCAGAGGACCCAAGCAAAACTTCTCTTTTGACATACCTCTGTTTGCAGGTCATGCTGTTAACTGGCTACCCTGCCCTACTTCCCTGTTTTGAAAAGTAAAACTTCACTGGCGTCTTGTGGCTCTGGAGACACGCTCACTTCCACAAATGCTGACAACCGGTCAGTTAATACACATGGTTGCTACTTGGTGCTGCACCCTGCCAGAGGGGATGGTGGCCCCAGGACATCCAACTTCACTTCCCAAGAGACATTAGCCTTGGTGGCCTGAGGCTCACTGGTGGTCAGTGATGGCTTCCGCAGTAAGGGCTTGCAGAGGGCCACTTTCCACTTTCTACACCTACCCTGAGTTTGTTAACCAACTTTTAACAAAGAAGAACTGTCCATATCATCTGCGCCAAACTCACAAGACACAGAAGGATCACGCTTCTCTCCCCCACCCCTTCATGAGCATCTCGAGGAGTTAGTTGGAACAGAAATAATCGCCAATGGTCATGAGATTAAACCATTTTTATGATTTCTTTCAGTATCATGGGAAGGAACGGGTGTGCGCACATGCGTGTGTGCTTGTGTGTGTGTGCGTGTGCATGCATGTGTATGTGCATGCATGTGTGTGTGCGTCTGTGTGTGTGTACTGGGAGTAAAACTTGGGGCTCACTGCTTGTTAGGCAAGCACTATCACTAAGTCACACCTGGTCCTGGAATTAATTCTCTAAATTACACATATTTGAAGCTGTTGCAGGCAGGGAGCATGGACCGCCAGAGGAAGTCTCCTCAGCCCAGTGCCCTAGGTCATGACCTCTGCTGAGTCTCTGCTTCCTTCATTAACTTTTTGCATAGCCCACACCCTGGGTGCACACCCCCTTTCTTCCACCCATCTGTAATCAGTCAGCCACAAGCTGGTGGGTTAGAGCCCTGTTCAGCTGCCTCACGGCTGCCGAGTGGCCAGGACTCCCAGCCTCCTCGGGAGCACGGAAATGAACGCTCTGTTTTTCACCTCGACGTTCCAGGTCCTGTTCACACCTGTAGTTCTCGTTTGCCCAATTAGATCCTTGCTCTCCTCGGGCAATAATAACGGGGGTACCTTCTCATAATTGTTGATTTCAAACAAGGGGGGTCCCCAATGGCAGAAACAACGCCTATGGTGGGGGCCGATTCCATGTTAGCCACGGTCTCTGCTGGTCTCTTCTCTCTGAAGATGTAGCCCAATCTGAACACCGCTCTCCCATCGTTTGAAATAAATCTTGCCCCCACCCCCTTGCTTGGCTATTGTATAAATCCTGTATAAGCTTTTTGTTGGTTTCTTTTTAAAGGAGACTTTGTTTGAAAGCTGATTTTTTTTTTTTTTTAAATGTGGAGAAGAGCCACTCAGTTTTGGTGTTAACCACTACAGCCGAGTACATTTGGGAAAGGTAAAGTCTACCTCCTCGGAGTTTGTAAGTCACTATTTTTTATGAGTTTCTTATTTATCTTTCTAGGTCATCTTTGCAACTATAAATAGCTTTGTGTGTATCTACGTTTTGCTCTTCTCCACATGAGTGGTGGCACGCTACGTATCACTCCCTGCCTCTTAACAACGAATCTGGAACATGGTGCCATCTCTGGGCTGGTAGAGATGCCATAGAAGCAGCGCAGAGGGATGCTGGCATTACCTGGACTTCAAGGCATAGCTGCTACTGAGAGACTGAGGGTCAAGCTCCGCTCCAGACTCTGGCCAACTGGGGGACTCTGAACTTGGCTCACACTCCTTATCCTGCTAAGTCTTCTTTGATTTTTTAAATTATTCTTATCTTAAACATATGGGTGTCTTTCCTGCATATATGTTTGTACTGCCCTCAGAGACCAGATCCTCCTGGGACTGGAGTTCCAGATGACTGTGAAGAGCTCTGTAGGTGCTGGGACTCGAACCCAGGTCCTCTGGAAGAGCAGCTAGTGTTCCTAACCACCGAATCATCTCTCTAAGCCCCACCCTCTGAAGTTGCGTGGGCTATTGTTCCCCAAATCCATGTCCACCTGAGCCCATGAATGGGAATTTGTGACATGGTGACATTGTGAATGTGAGTGTGTCTGCCTGAGAAGGACTGCTCGGGTAAAGGTGAGGTCACCCTGGACTCACAGGGGGAGGTCATGTAAGAACTGAGGTAGGAACTGTTGTGAGGTGGGATGAACGAGGACACCAGGGTTGTAGAGAGCAGTAGAGGACCCTGAAGAGACAGGAATGGGGGCTCTGGAGCTGCCAGAAACACCCTGTCCTCCTATGCTTGACCTGGGCCTCTGGGTTATAGAATAGAGGGAGAAGGCATTACCCAGTGTGTATCATGGTCCTGAGGCCCAGGTCAGAGTTCCTTCTCCAACATCCCAGGGTGCTGTGTTCTCTAGGTGTTCAGAGAACATGCTGCAGAGATGGCTCAGTGGTTAAGAGCACTGCCTGATGCTCTTCCAGAGGTCCTGAGTTCAATTCCCAGTCAATACGGTGGCTCACAACCATCATGGGATCTGATGCCCTCTTCTGGCACACAGGGGAACATGCAGATACAGCACCCATATACATAAATAATTTTTTAAAGGTGACATTGAGCAGAGGCCTGATTAGGGGCAGGGCAGTAGCCATGGGTGACATTCTTTAGTGCCTTTTTCTGACTGGCAGAAGAAGGGGGGCTATTAGGGCTGATATGAGAATGAGGCACATTCACAAAGCATGCGGGTCACGAGGAGGTTAACATGGGCTTATGGAATAGTGGCCACAGGAAATGCCACAGCTGACTAGTGTTATGGATGGTGGGGAAGGAGGCTCTCAGGAAGGCCTGAATCTGGTCACCTTACACAGGTCTCCAGCCTTCCCTATCATAAGTGTTTCCATAGTGTTGTGGAGGTCATGTGCACATGGGAGCTCTTTAATGCCTGCTTAGTCTTCTCTCGTGGCTGAAAGCCTGGTGGGACTGAGAGATACCTGAGAGAGGAAGGGATAACCTGAGGTACATTGAGACAGCCTATGTTTGCCTTCTGAGCAGGACTTTTCGTGAAGGGTCCCGGTTACGATGCCACACGAACTAGGGTCCACTGGGCCACCACAGTGCCAGCCCTTCTTCCTCGGCAGAGTAGGAGTTACAGACAGAGGATGTGGGAAGTAGAGGCAGACGAGTGGACAGACATGTAGACAGGCAGACAGATAGATAGGGGTAGAGTCACGAGGGCTGATTAGGGGCTTCACAGAGAATGGCAGAAAAGAGGCGAGAGAGGACGGAGAGAAAGAGAAAGAGAGGGAATGGAGGAGGGAGGGAGGGAAGGAAGAAGGGAGGGAGAGAAGAAGGGAGGTAGGAAGGGAGGGAGAGAGCTGGAGCGGCAGGCAGTCCTTTTATTCACAGCCCACACCTGACTTGGTGCACCTGGTAACAGGTGATTGCGTGATGACATCATGGCGTGTTGACGTAAGACGCAAGCGTAAGCCATTGCTAGGTTCCTGGGAGGAGCCAAGGGGAATTGCCCGTAAGCTAACGAGACGTGCTCTGTAGGAATGCTTGGGATGTTGTAAATGATAAAGTTGGACACCACTTGCCTGCTCAGGACTAGGAGGTTCTGGAGTAACCGACCAGCCTGAAAGCCTACGGCTATCAAAGCCACCGCCTTGGTTACCTTTTCTTTGCTGTGACAAAACACCGCGAACAAGGCAACTTATCAAAGAAAGCAGTTCATTTGGCTCTGGTTTCAGATGGTCAGAGGCCATGCTGGTGGGCAGAGGGACAGCCGAGTGCTCGCAGATCAATAATCCACAACTCCAGGTCAGGGAGAGAAAGACACACTGGGAAACTGCTCCCTTAACCTGAAAGCCTGCTTCCCAGTGACACACCTCCTCCAACAATCCCACACCTCTTAATCCTTTCCAAAGTTTCACCAGCTGGGGATTTAAATATAGGAGCCTAAAGGGAGCCCATTCTCGTACAAAATCAGCAAAGCTGTACAGTTGAAGAGTTTAGTAGACTTGAAACACTTTACTCTCCTTTGCTGTGTGGAAACATATCCGTTCTCCAACTCCAGGAAGGGACCACAACCTGGAGTGTGGAGACGCTGGCTGGCTGCGCCAGGGTTTGGGCGCGGCACGGCAGAACTGCACACCCCTGCAGTAGTGGGACTTTCTGATTTCCCCTGAGGAAGGTGGTGAAGGAGGTGGCTTATCCACACGGGCGGGCTGCACTTGTGCTAGTTTCTTGTTGAGTTTCCCCATTCCTCAGATCTTTTTGGAGCTCCACCCTGTCCCTCCAGGTGCCTCAGCTCCATAGTGAAGCCATGGCTGGGTTAGCAGAGAGCCCCTGAGCACTGACTAAGAACCAGTGCACATGTGTCCCAAGTTTGCATTTCCTAGGGGTGGCTTCATTTTCAGCAGAAATCACCCAGGAACCCCAGGCATAGGGCCCTCCTTGAGCTTGGGGGATATGGGTGATTCTACTGGCCATCCAGGAAAACCCTGAGCAACATGAAGTGTTTAGACTTGGGGCACATGCCCAACTCCTTGCAAATTGCTTTGGCTAGTAAAACAGCATGGGTGCTGGTTGGGCTTGGTGCCCTGACCTCCCATGTCACGTGGGCGTCCTGAGGGTAACAATATAACCCATTATACCCCCATAGAAAGAGGAAGCCAGTTCACCCAAAAGAAAATGAGGTGGCCTGTATCTGGAAGGTAACAGTATTAGCGTTCGGCAGTGCTAAAAATTGACCCCTGACCTTACTTATGGAGGCTTCTCCAGGGTCTCTGAACTCCCGAGGTTCCCCCAAGGAGACAACTCTGTCATCCTGTGTTGGATTCCATGTTACAGCCAAGATCGGGAGCATGTATGGACAGGACTCAAATAGACGTTTGAGGCCTGGGGACCATTGATCCTTCCAATCCTGTACCTTGCAGGCAGAGTATCTTATTTAAAGTAAGCATTTGAACCCCTTCCTTGAAGAGACTATGTGATAGGGGTGGCGGGAGGGGGACATAAGTTCAGTGTCTACACCCTAAGGAGGACCTTTCACCTCAAGCTTCAGGATGCACGTGACCCCAGGCATGTGAATTTTCTAAAACTGTCCTCTTCCCTCGTGTTCCCACCGGTTTTAGGACCAACATCCACGTACGTTTGACGCTAATGGAAACTCTGCCTTGTGACTTGTAGGATGGCTTGTGGGGGTGGGAGGTGGAGGGGAGAGCATGTGATGATTGGGAGGGGCCGGTCAGGGTGCCTCACTGCAAGCAGGGGTGGGAGGGGCCTCCTAAGTACAGTACTCAAGCCAGCTGATGTGCTCTCAGGGCTTTTGAGTAAAGCTGAGGCATAGCAGCAGAAGGATTCTCTTGGCAGCCAGCTTGGGGGTGGGGGGTCAGCCTTCAGCTGGTCCTGCTTGTTGGTGGGAGGGACTCTAGAATTCCAGGCATTTGGCATAGAGCAGCTGCAGGGACAGGCTGTGCACACACATACACAACACACACACACACCACAGAGCCTCTGCTAATGTCTGCCTGGCAGCTCAGCTGCTCATGTACCTGGGAAAAGCTCAGGGTCCTTGGCGAGATCTGAGGTCGGAAGGGACAGGCTTGCCGGACTTAAAGGCCGCCTTCTCCTTTGCAGTTTCCTCTGTCCTAGCTTTCTGTATTTTCTGGGACTCATGGGGCAAAGACAGGCTGGGGACAGGGGGTGGGGTGGGGGGTGGGGGTGGGGGAAGGCTACAGAGCCGCTTTCTGTGCATTCATTTCCTTAGCAAATGTTTACCAATGCCTCTTCTTCCTCCATTTCCTCTTTCTCCTTCCAGTCTTCCTCTAGCTCCTTTATTAGCATGGCCAGTGGAAACCTTTCTGGGGTGCATGTCCCCAAGGAAAGAAGAGAAAGGGACCGCAAAAAAGATTGTACCACCATGGCCAGGAAAGGATTCTGGAGCCATGGTCAAGGCCCCTGCTACACTGGCTGAGGGGTACCTGCTACCTGTTGAGCTAGAGGCAGGTGCCATGGCTAAGAGCAGAGCCCAGGGCAGGTGCTGTCTGCTCCCTGCTGTGGAGGCTGCAGCAGAGACCTGCAGGAATCTGGTGCTGATTGGGGAAGGATGCAGGCTCTGATGCATTTTGGTGCAGAAACTAAGGGTGTTTCCTGGGGACCAGGAGACTATAACCTGAGGTTGAGCAACGTGAAGCAGCCAGAGCACAGTAGAGACAGAGGCATCTTCTTGGAGATGCTGTTTGATGCCAAGCAGAGATGATGCTGAGTATGACGGAGGGGCTGAAGCTGGGTATAGCCCAGTTGCTAGAGGGCTTGCCCGGGATGCTTGAGGTCCAGCCCCCAGTAAAACAAACAAACAAACAAACAAATCACAAACCATTTGGGTAGGCAATTTGAAAGGTGGGGCTTAAAGCCACCAATGGTCACAGAGTCTTCTTTGATGACAACGTGTCTTTGGCTCCTGAGAGACTTGTGTATATTTTTTGACAACCACCCTTCCCGAAACAGCCTTTCTCACTTCAGGAGTTCAGACCTGTTTGGAGCCCTCCTGAGGGCTGGGCAGCCTAGGTTAGATACATGGTGGTCACAGCAGAACCTTTGCTAGCAACAGTTCCTCTTTGTCTCAGGAGCTTATCACACACCCCTCCATTAACCACTGGGGGCATGGTGCTTCTGTGGTCAAGGTACTAGAAGAAGTAAGAAAAAGTGGAGGGCAGCCTCCTTATGGCCAACACCAATGTGGGAACCCCCACCTAAAATCACAGGTATTTCTATGCATGTGTGCTCTTGTATGCGTATGACTTCTTTGTGCATTCGTAAAAGTGAATGGGTTGTTTGTGTACATGGCTCGTGCACGCATGCGCGCGCAAGTGTGTGTGTGTGTGTGTGTGTATGCGTGCGTGTGTGTGTGTGTGTGTGTGTGTTCAAGAGCACGTTCAAGGGTGCCACCTGTAGGTACATTTATGGTGTTATGTGCACACAGGGGTATTGTGTCATACATGAATGTAGGCAGTATTGATGAGTTCCCATGTGTTAGAATGTGTATGTGGTATGTGTATGGCATATGATTCTGTGCATGTTCTATGTCCGTGTGTGCCTTGTGTGAGTATGTTGCATGACCATGTGGTATGTACGCAGCGTACTGACACATGTGTGCTTATGGTCAAGTGTCCTTTGAAGAGTGACAGAGGAGAGGGGGTTGGGGACCTATCTCAATTTGCCTGGCACACTCCCAGACCAATCCTGGGGAGGGGGAGAAAAAATAAATAAAGAGCAATGGAGTGAACTCATGCTTAAACCATATAGGATCAGACTGCTCTAGTTTGTAAACTTGGACTGAATTCACCCACCTGTTCTCTGCCAGGGTGCCGAGAGCATGTGCTTAGAGGCCAGGCAGGTATGGGTGTGTGGCCAGCAGCCAGCAGCTTTTCTTCTGGAGTGTTAGTGTGTCTCTCTCCCAGTGCCAGCCAATTTTCTCACTGACGTGGAGGAGGGGTGGCTTTCTGAGGGCCTGAGAAGGAGAGAGGAAACCTTCTCCTAGATGGGTAAGTTCCTGGGAAGAAGAAGGGAGAAAATCCATGGGTAGCACTAGCTTCCAGAAGCAAACTTACCCTGGGTGGCCTTGGGAAATGAGTGACCGGGGCAAGGAAGGGTCAGTGGCAGGCGCTGGAGCCTGCCATAGGATGCATGACCTGTGGCCAGCCATCCAAAGAGGACTGAGATGTATGTCAGTGTGGGTAAACAGTCACCGACTGGTGACTTAATGGCTAGCAGGACTCATCCTGGCTAATGGTGAGTTCCTCATCCTGGTGGCATTACCCAGCAGCCCAGTGTGGACAGAGGGGACTCAGGGTTTACCTGGTGTTTACAAGATGAATAAGTGGTCCTTAGCAGAGTAAAATGTTGCGAGGTAGTCCGGGCTCTTCAGAGAATGACAGTTTTATTACCTGCCCTGGGGATGCTGTCACCGTGACAACCACCAAAAGTAAGAACGTGGCTGCCATCGCTGTCATTTCCCTCTCGGCACCACCATAACCATGGTTAGCACCAGCAATGTCACCATCAGCAGCAAAACCAATGTGATGACCACCATCACTATCATACCACTGTTACCACCACCATCACCATCATTACCAACATCACCATCACAGCCAAGACCAATGTAATGACCACCATCACTACCAACATGACCATGACCATGACTGACAGCAACATCACCATCAGCACCAAAACCAATGTAATGACTACCATCACTATCATACCATGGTCAATGCCGCCATTACCACTATTTCCAGCACCATATCACTGTCCTCCTCCATCACACCAGTGCCAACGTCAACAGCATCAGAACCACTAAACCTAAGAACATGACTGACACCCTCACCATCACCAGCGACCACAACATGAGCATTATCATGACCACTAGACCTTTGAATGTGACTGCCATGATCATGGCCACCACTGCCGACACCACAAATACCACGGTCAGAAAAACTATGGCCAGGACCATCATCCCTGTCAGTACCACAGCTACTATCCACAGTCGTGATGGCAGCAGGGGAAAGGCCTGGATCTTTGCCCACAGTCTTTCTCTGTCCCCCTCCATGTTATTGATGCGATGCACTAGAAAACTCCCTGCCAGGCAGGTGAGTATCACGCCAGACCCTCCCCTTTGGGCTTTGGTTGGGATTTCAGCCATTTGGATGCAGGGGAGAGCATCCGAGGCAGGAATGGCAGATGATAGAAGTCTGTCCTCCCTAAACTGTCCCTGTCTTGCTGTCCTTCCAGAAGACTCTTCTCGAGGTCCTCCTTCTTCCATGGCTCAGCCCTTGTTTTGACCATACCTTTCCTTCCTTTGCCCTTTGACCTTTGTCCTTTGCCCTTAGGTGTGGCATCAACCCTCACAGATTCCCCTTGATGTCCTTGGAGAGATAGTTTCTCCACAGCTTGCCATAAGTCCGTGTAGCTTGCCTCAGGAGCTGCTCTCTCCCGGCCGTTCTGCATGGGCTACCCGTTCATATCCACTCTTGGAATGGCACCAGTCCCGTAGAGCTCTAGGAACAGCAGTCACAAATCCAATGGCTCCAATACGAGACCAGCACAGTCTTAGCCCATCCACCCCCACCCCCCACCCTGTGGCACATATGCTCTGAGTGTCCAGCCCGTAAAATGTCCCATAGGTTTGGCAGGAAATAAGGCCTCAGGCAGATGGGGTGGGCATGAGGGCCCACCCTCCACTGGAGCTATACCCTACAAAGGCATTTCCTGGTCTGGTACCATGAAGGGCTGCAGAAGTCTGGTGTCTGAGGCCTTGTGGGAGGAGTAGAGGAGCCTCTCTCTGCCCTCTACCTCAGGACAGAAACAGGACCTCCGTCCTTGGGTCTTCGAGAACTTTCCATCAGCGCTGCCCTCCCCGCCCCCCTTCCTGCTTTCCTTCCCTGCCCTTCCTGTACCCCCACCCAGTTCTCTTTTCACAAAAGTAGCTGCCTTGTTTCCTCCCTCCGGAGCCGCCATTGCTCAGATGCCAGAAGCCTCTGCTCCTGAAGTCAGTGGTCACGACCTTTCAAAGAAATAGAACAAAGAAGGAGCCAGCAAGACTCTGGGCTGGCCTCTTCTGTCCTAGAATCCAGGATAGGAGGTGGAGGGAGGCATCATCCCCAGGATGTGCACGAGGGGCACTTTGTCACTGTTGTCCTATCTCTTCTCAAACGACCCTGTTCTCAAGCTCTGAGATGCCTTGGACAGCATCAGCAGGTCCTCGGGGTGTTTTCTGAGCCAGGGTGCAGGTTGACTCCCCGGAACAGGCTGGAGATGAAATGCTGACTTTCGGATGATTCAGTGCAGTCCTCTCGTCTCCGAGGCCCTAACTGCTTCCAGGGTCCCCCAGGACCCCACTGCCTTCAAAACTTCAACCCTTGTCAAGATGGCAGCCTCTACCACTCACTGTCATCTCTTGGTCACCTCCTTCCCTTCTTTCCTTGATCTTTTCCACATTGACAATACCAAGTGCCCCCTGAGGCAGGTCACCCATGCCAGCCACAGTCTCCCAATGGTGTAGCCATGAAGGAACCGGTCCTCGGACCCGTGCCTCTGTTGGTCTCCTGTGGATCTGAGCCCTCTGGCATGCGATGCTGGTGACATTAACTACACAGAATGAAGAGCCACATGGTCACCCTGCCCGAGGACAGGGAAGCCGGGAGCCCAGCCTTGGCTCCTGTGGAGCAGGGTGGAGACAGGCTGCCTTCACAAAGGCCTTTTTAAAAAAACCAGTGGGAGGATGCTGTCCCTGGCCTGCCAGACCCTGTGGGACCCACCCGCAGAAACACAATGGACGGCTTGTGCCTCTGGCCACCTGATCCTCCTGGGCCCCAGGCCTGGCGCCATGGGCAAGGTGAAAGTAGAGGAAAGGGTCAGTCAAGAGACTCAGTGTCCACTGTCAAGGCGCACACAGGTGACAAGTGCAGAGTCCCCAGAGGGGTGGAGTGTGGTTGGTAGAATGGCCCCCCAAAGATGACTGTCCTGTTTCATGAAGCCATTTGTGTGTGTGTGTGTGTGTGTGTGTGTGTGTGTCCCTATACAGGGAAGAAAGGTTGAGTGTGGGTGAGGTAGGGGAGTTAACTGGCTTGTCTGTGGAGGTTTGGGGTGCACATAAGCTCTACAGCAGGCTTTGCCCACAGAAGATGATGAGTAGAGGGTTGTGCGACCTCCCAGAGCTTGGAGGCATGGAGACAGTCTCTCTGAAGCCTCAGAGAGGAAAGAAGCCTTGTAATGCCTTGACCTTAACCGGTGGACTCTGGGTGAGACTCTGACTCCCCAGAACCTCTGGAAATCTGGGCTTTGAACCTTAGGTCTGTGGGCCTTTGCCACATCAGGGACAGGAAATTCAAGCACATGGGATGACCTCTCTGCTCTAGAGGTCTTCTACAGGTGTGGGACCAGCCACCTGACTCTGGAATTGTCCAGTTGGTGATCAAGAATGTGAAACCCGCCTCATGCAAAGACCTGGACCAATGAATGGGGTCTGTGCGTAGGGCTCAGCATAATCCAACCCCAGTGAAGACCAGGACTTTCACTTCAGACAGAAAGCCAAAACTACCGGGACACTGGCTCAGGCCACTTGTGTGGGTGCAGTGAGTGTTCTGTAGACTTCAAGTTAGGCTGTAGGATGAACAGGTATGGGGTAGGGCGGTGAAGGATTCTTAGAAATGGAGGATAGCCCCGTGTCTCTCCCTTAGTGTAAGCGTTTGGCTGTAACTAGCGTTTTCTGGCTTTGCCCTTGCATCAAGGGGTTTACCCTAGGCTTGAGAGAACTGGGATGGATAGCATCCCCCACCCCACACCCCAGTGATGGTTTGATTATGCGCCCTGGGAATGGCACTATTGGGAAGTATGAACTTGTTGAAGTAGGTGAGTCACTGTGGGCATGAGCTTTAAGTTCCTCATCCTAGGTGCCTGGAAACCAGTTAGTTTTCTACTAGCAGCCTTCAGATAAAGATGTAGAACTCTCAGCTCCTCCTGAACCATGCCTGCCTGGATGCTGCCATGTTCCTGCCTTGATGATAATGGATTGAACCTCTGAACCTGTAAGCCAGTCCCAATTAAATGTTGTCTTTTATAAGACTTGCCTTGGTCATGGTGTCTGTTCATAGTAGTAAAGCCTTAATCAAGACTATGCTAATCTCTCTACCTCCCAGCTCCATCCCATGAGACTTGTGTATCATTACTGACCTGACTCTTTGGGCCCCTTTGTCATAGCTCCAATTCTTCCATCCTGCTGCTGATCTTAATGTCCCTCTCTCCCTTTCTCCACCTCTCCTCCTCTGGCTGGAGGACATCTTGCCCTATTCTCTGCCTGCTCAGCCATTGGGTAATCTGCATTTACTGACTAGGCAGAAAATAGATGGTGAGAACTGTTTATAAACTTTACAATATCATGTCTGGATTGGAAAGAGACATGAGGTCAGAGAGATCAGCATTTGAACAACATCAGGGTAAACTTCATATAACACACAAAAGCATCATTCCTATAGCGGGTATGGAGCAGGGGCATTGAGCTGAAGGTCTATGCTAAACAAGTGAGTGCTCGAGAGATGTCTGAGGAAGGTCAAGGGAGCAGAGGATCGAGGCCTGTCATCTGCCATGTCCACATGGGACTAAGGAGGGTTTGGTCCTATGCAGAAGGCAGTTGGATGCTTCCTCAGATCCTGTCTGCTTTGGATTTTTTTTTTATCTGTAACAGTTTCCCCAGAGTTTAAATACATCTCACATATCTGAGTCCAGGTTTCCAAAGTCAGGATGCTGCAGAGTTGAGTCCCCTCTGCAGCCCTGGGTGGGCATCTGCTACAAGTCTAGATAGTCACCAACACTATGGTGGTTTGAATAGGATGGGTCATATATTTAAATGCTTAATCATTAGGGAGTGGCACTACTTGAGAGGGATCAGAAGGTGTGGCTTTGTTGGAGGAAATGTGTCACTGGGGGCAGGCTTTGGTGTTTCAAATGCTCAAGTCAAGTCCCATGTCTCCCTTCTTCTTGCTGCCTGTGGATCCTGATGTAGAACTCTCGGCTACCCTGTCTGCCTACATGTCACCTTCATGAAGACAATGAACCAAACCTCTGAAACTGTAAGCAACCCCCAATTAAATGCTTTTCTTTACAAGAGTTGCCTTTGTCATGGGGGTCTCTTCACTGGAATAGAGCATTGACTAAGACAGATCCCACTGAAGGTCTTGTCCAAATCACTTATCCTCAGAGAAGGCAACAGCTCCAGGGCTTGGGAGACCATGAACTGAAGTATGACCTCCCAGGAAGGGGTCAGGAAAGTTCTGGTGGCTTTGCCTCCTCCAGCATCCTTCCAAATGGCCACTGTGCATAGTCCTCTGTTGACTGGACCTCTCACTCTGCCAGTGGCCTGAGTATCAGCATCTTCTCTTTGATGCCTCAGAGCAGAGTCATGCAGGAAGTCCTCAGCCTGTTACCCATCTGTTGTGTGAGGCAGACTGTCTCAGTGAGTGGCAGCCGGCTGTAGAGGAGTGTGGCACCAAACACTGTGCCAGGTCATTGGATCCCCATCCCCAGCTATGCATAGGGAGGCTCTATTTCATATTGCCAAGTGAATCCTGCTGCAGACAGATGTTAAATAGGGGATTATGGACCTGGAGGGTGTATGGTGAGATCTTCTCACCATAGGTTGTTGTGAGGGAGCCTTATCCCTTGGGGTCTACCACCTAAGAGCCGTGGGTTCTTTCTCTAAGAAGAACGAGTCTAAACACCTATGGAACCCTGCTAGATAGCTCCCATTCTTTCTGGGGATAGAGTCAATATATTCACGGCCACAACTTGAGGCACTCATTAATGTGGGTTTCTATGGAATCAGTGAGGTCCAAGGCTACCCAAGGGCTTCATTTAAGAGGATCTGCCATCCCTGTTTAAGCATTGATTGGATGCAAAGAAAAATGCATTTCAGTGGGAGCTGGGGGTCTGTCCGTATACTCCAGCCTGGAGAGAACTTGGTAAGCTGCAGACAAAGTCACACCGTGAGTCACTGGGAGGGACACTGCACATGCTGAATGTCCCCAGGGCTGCAAGCAGGCAGGTGCTTTGCCTCACTGTGACCCTGTGTGCAGGGGCTGAGTACACAGAGCAGCAGGACCTAGCCCAGAGGTTCTCACTGTCTGGTCCTTCTTCGCTCTGCCCACCTGCCCAAATACACAAGAAGGTTTGGAACCTTGGGACTCTAGAAAGGATGGCCCCTCCCCTGCTTGAGATTCCCCTGCTCCCTGGATCAGGACGTCCCAGGCTGGCAGAAGTACCGTCCGTCCCACGGCCCTGTGCTTCCTTTCAGTCTGCCTCATAGCTCATGTCATGGGTGTCTTAGGGCTTTCAGTGCTAAGAACCACTTCCCAGGATTTCAGGGGAATGAGGTTAACGGCAGGTCTGTCATTTTATCAGCAGCTGGAGACTCCTTCACTTCAGCCAAGGGACCTTTGAGAGCCATGCCCCTGTTTCAGGAAAAGAAGCCAGGCAGGTGGGGACCCCCAGGCTTCCACTTCCCTAAGTGGTAGGTAACCAATCTGATGATCTCCTAAAGGCCATGGGCTCCCCTCTCTGGAAGCACTAAGATTCGGAGAACTGGCACCAAGCTCCAGGCACTCCCATCTTGGTAGACAGTTGGCGCATGCGTTACTATTTGTGGGCAGGCCTTCTTCCTATTTCCTCCTCATGGGTCACCCTCCTGCTCTCAAAGGTCTGTGCCACAAGACGCCCGCAGCAGCCTGATCTATTGAGACCTCAGAGCCTTCGCTTTTGTAGTCAGGGCACTGACCCCAGCAGAAATAGATGGGAAAGGTTTGGATGAGAAGACTGGAGGTCTCGTTGGACTCTGTGTAGTCTGGCTACTCCGAGACCTAAGTAACTGACCACACATACTGGCTCTGCCAGCCTCAGAGCCTTGGCATGTCATAAGGCCTCCTTGGCATCTGACACATGAATCTTTCCCTGGTGGCTAGAGGTCAGGTTCATACCAGGCTGGGTGACCACGTACAGCTACAGGCCAGGAGGAATCAGACAGCCAGTGGCTGGTGGCCAGCCACATGTCTGTAAAGTGAACCCACGTAGAGGTCACAGAACTGGTAAGTGGGGAAGGGGTCAGGCTGAGAATCATATTCGGAGAGTACCCTCAAGCCGGAGATGCTCAATGGTGCCTAAGAGACTTCCCCTCCACAAGATCCTCATTCTACCCCAACACAGACTCAAGAGTATCAAAGGGTCCATGGCCTAAGCTGTAGCCTTGGCTCTGTCTCGTTTAATGGAAGTTTCTTTATCCACCCAGTTGAGTCAGTTAGAGAAAGTTGGTGGATATATGAGAGCCCTCACTCTGAATGGTAGTCCACCTGTCTGCCCATGGGGGACGTGTGAGTGAAACCATACTTGGAAGAAGTTGTGCATAGGGTGATGAGTTGGCCTTGGATCAGGCTAGATCTTAAAGGTAACCATTGCAACTATGTCCAACGGTTGAAAAAGGAGATGTCAGCACAGACTTGGGGAGGCAGGGTCCAAGGAGTTCTACAGCCCCAGGGGTCTGGAGGAGCCGCCCTCAGAGTTTTGGACAGCTGCCTGACCACACCTCAACCTTGGACTTCTGACCTCCGGATCTCGGAGACGGTGAATGTCTGTGGTTTAAGCCACCCAGTCCGTACTTTGCCTCGTCAGCCACAGGAAACAAATACACAAAGATGCTCCAAGTTAGAGACCCATGGGTGACTCAGCATTCAGCCTGTCAGCCACACGGAACGAGGGGTGGCTTGTTCCATGGTGGGGTGGGTGAGGGAAGGTCCCGGGCACTCGGAAATGGGATCCACACAGTTGCTTGGTGGGGAGGGAACACAGTGCGGCCTGCCGTTCTCCAAACCACAATTCCATTCGAATCAGACACTGTCTGTCTGTCACACGCTGTCTGTCACCACCCCAGGCTCTAGTGCCAGCTTCCTGTCTCCTAGGCTGATGGATCCTGGGCACAAGATATGAACTTGCAAGGTGAAGGCTTTTTTACTGCTTTCCTGTAGGCCCTGCCCCCTCCACACCCACCTGGCTGGTTTGGGGTCTCTGGAAATCTCCTTTTTTTTTTTTTTTTTTTTTTTTTTTTTTTTTGGATTCCTGGATTTGGGAGAGAAGAAGCAGGTAAAGAGCTCTCTTAGGGCAGTGAGGAAAAAACAAAAACCAACTTGGGTCATGGAGAGCTACGAAGCCTTCAGCAAGAGGCAAAGAGCCCCGGTCACCTTCACAGAGGATAACCCTCGCTCTGTTAAGGCAGCAGGGCAACTAGTGTCGGACCACAAGTGGGGAAAGTGGGGTGTTGGGAACTCTGAGATGCCAGGGAGGAAATATCTGTGCAGGTGAACTGGGGTACAGTTTGCACAGAGAGGGTGTTTTGGCTAAAAAGCATGAGGGGCCTTGTAGGCACAAGCTGAAGGGATATGGGCAGCTCCGACCGGGGTCAATTACTGGTGAGAGATGGAGCATTTTGCTGACAGGAGGGGGATGGGCTGGGTGACCATGGTGACAACTAGTGTCTCTCTCCCTCCCTCTCCCCCTCCTTCCCTTCCTCCCTCCCCCCTCCCTCATGTTGCTGGCGCCTTCCCAGAAATTCTTTGTAAGAATAAACCATCCAGTCTTTGAAGTGATTCACAATTGCTCCTGCCCTGAGCAGGAGGCATCAGTAAAACAGAGAGGGCTGGGGAATGGGGTGTGGTGGTGGTGGTGGGGGGACACACGTAGGTTTACACAGCCCCCACTACTGACGACTGCCCGGCTCTTTCCACCCAGGAAAGGGCTAGGCTATGGCGCAGCCTCCGTGGCACACCAGGGAAGAACCGACAATGCCCCCTCTTTCTGACCCCCGTCTCGAGGGCCGCGGTGCTCTCTCACTGGGGGCCCTTTGAGGATGCTTTTATCTCTGTGAAATTGCAGGTTTGCAGGAGTGGCGAGGGCTTCTACAGAGGCCCTCAATTAGCAGGAGTTCTCCATGACCGGGTGGCCACAGAGTGACAAGCCCGCTGCTCTGGGAGCCAAAGGGAGCCCAATGGGGGAGGGATAATCCACTTCCGCTCCGCCCCTGGGGGCTTGACCTCCTCGGCTTGCGCATCATGGAAACTGCCTTCAAAGCCCGGCACAGTGGGGAGCGGGTGAGGGCTCGGCAGCACGCGCGCCATTGACCATGCCGCCTGTCTCTCCTGGGATGCCTGCCTGGGCTCCTGAGAGTCGTGATGTCATTGTGTTGCCAAGCACCCGCCGCGCAGGCCCCTCCTGGCCAGCTAGGCACTGACGCAAATCAAAAGCTTCCAGCTCAGGGCAGCTGCCACCCGCCACTCAGCTGGCAGCCTGCGGTCCGTGGAGGGAGGGCGTGCGGGTTCCAGAGCAGGGCAGCATTTGAGACAATCAGCTGCTCTTTAAAGGGTGGCCAGCGTGGCATATGGTGCTCTGAAGGTCAAGGAGAGACAGCTGCGCTATGAGCTACATGTCCTGCCTGCTAGCCCCCTCCTGTCCCTTACCCCGTCTCTAGTGCCACGGGGGTCTTTTGGCTCTGACCACTGGGTACTTGGCCAGGTGGATACACAAACCCAGAAGGAAGTGAGGGTGGCCCGTGGGCTGTAAGGACGGTACAGTGCTGCATTCAGCGGAGCTGCAGCGGCCATTCTTCCTTGGCCTCCGAGAAGCTACTCTCGCTATCAGGAGACTCACTGAGCATTGCCTATAACCACATGCACATCTGTTGAAATCCAGAAGGAATGTGCTGAATGAGTTCAAGAGGGAGGATGACCGTGAAGACTTCAGGCATTCTCCGGGCACCCCAGTCACCCTAAGGGCGACATATGGCCTAGAAATTCTGCCAGCCTGCTGAAGCACACCATTCTTCCTCAGGTCATATGTGTGCACACATACACATAACGCACACGTGAGATCCACTCAAGAGGTCCAAGTGTGTATATGGTACAAACGGACATAGCCCGAACATGTTCACGCTTTATATAGATACACACGCACATATAGGTTCACACGGTGCCACACCCACGAAGACGCATGATGAGCTTGCGCTCACACACTGGTTACATCCACACACAGACATTTGTGTGCATGCTGCGGGATCAGGCCCAGGGTCTTCTCACCTATGCTGACCCGCACAAGCTGCGTGTGAAGAAGCCCCCAAGCCACAGGTTATGGAGGGACAGTTGCTCTAGGCTGGGCCAGGTCCGGATGGGTGGACCTAACAAGGTTCAAGATATGGACGTGATCTTCAAGGTATCTTTTCTGTGGCAGAGCAGGGTGAGGCTGAGCACACGTGAGAAGAGGACACACATTCGGGCCACGGAGAGAACAGTGAGGTGACAGCCATGTCGGAATCCTGTGGTGTCCCCTGAACCACGGAGCCAGGAAAAGGAAGCTGTAGCTAGAGAGCATGACTCCTCTAAAAGGGTGGGCCCCTCTGCCCCAGGGACAGAACAAATGCCAACCCCACAATCTCTGGGTGGGACCAGAGAGGCCAGCAAGGGGGACAGGAGGGAAACCTTCAGCACCTCCAGCCCCAGGAAATACGCTCTGTCCCAGAAAACCCTAGATCCTGGAAAACTTACTCCTTCCCCAGCTTCTCAGAGACAACTGACTCAGGGCCACAGGACATGGAGTCACCTTCTGGGGTGTAAAAACTACAGGTATTTTTCCAGGCAGGGCCCAGAGCGACTGGGATTTCTGAGGAAAGTTCCAGAAAAAGACAGCAGGGTTGCGATGGGAGTCAGAGGGAAAGCAGCCTGTGAGCCTCTTGCAGATTGGACGCTGCTGCTTCTCCAAGTGGACTGAGATCACCTGAGTCGCCATCTCCTGCTAGGGTTAGGCTCTGCTTGCTTCCCATGTAGCTCTGTGTCCTTGGGCCGCGAGAGCAAAGCCTCCTACCATAGAGTCAAGCTTCCCAGAATTCCTGCGTGGGGCTGTAAGACGACGGATGAAACCACAACCCCCTGGTGCCAGCAGGCTCTGGCTAACAGCTCCTCGGTGACCCTGTTCTTACCATGGGTCCTTGCTCCTTCGGCTGTCCCGCCAGGCGACGGTGTGTGCAAAGCTTTGCTGCAATGCTCAAAGCAACTGGCGCAGGTTGTATCCACCAAACTGCCATTGGATGATGCTTCCAATAGGGACCTGCGGGGTGGCCATCATATATGATTAGGGACAGAGTGGGAGAGGAGAGCTCAGGCACATACAGTTAGTTATCTTTCTCTCCCTTTCTGCCGTGCGCGCGCGTGCTTGTTTACACGTGTTATCTATTCAAGTATACAGGTGTGCTGGTGTGAGTTCACCTGTATGCATACACACGTGGAGGTCAAAGGGCAACCTCAGCCATTGCTCCCCAGGTACTGCCCACCCACTTTTGTGACACAGGGTCCCCTACTTACCTGGATCTCACCAAATAGGCTAGGCGTGCTGGCTAGCAAATCTCAGGAACTAGTATATCCCAGCATCCCCAGCTCTGGGATTGCAAATGAATACCACTATACCTATCCTTTTTCCCACGGAGTCTGAGGATAGAACTCATGTCCCCGTGATAGTAAGGCAAGCACGTTATCAACTGAGCCATCTTTGTAGCCCTCTAAGCAGTGATTTATACCTCTGGCACACCAAGATGTCAAACAAAGCCAGAGAGGCAGGACCTGTTCTCATTCCACCCGGCATCTTGTTTCCAGCCAGGGGAAGTGTCCGTCAAAGACCTGAACTCGCACTGACACTGCACTTGGCCTTCTTTGCTGTTTGCAGGGAAATAGAACCAGCAGCTCCTGGCCCAGGCCCTACCCCCCACCACAGCCGCAGCCACAGCCACAACCACAGCCACAGCCACAGCCATAACCTGCGTAAGCCCGGGGACAAAGGATCAAGTGTTTGGCTTGTGGTGGCCAAGTAAGGCAGCCAGCAGCCAGTTCCTTTTTCCCTGCCTGAGCCCTGTAGTCACAGAGGCCAGCACCCTGAGAGTCAATACTCCCACATTCCATCAGGCCCTTTGGCATATAAGACACAAATGTTTGCTTTCCCATTAAGAAAATAATCCAAAGTTATCCTTTAAGTGCTATTCACACACCGCTGCCCTTCAAAAGCTAACACGGCTCTTTCTAGAAGGCGTGAAGAGAAAGACTTGTGAGACAGCTCCTGAGGTGCAGACCGCCTTTCCACAACTCTGCCCGAACCCATTTCAAGAACCCAGGGAACTAGAAGAAAGCAGATTTTGAGGAGAGAGCAGGCTGCAGGAAGCCCTGAGCATTGGATAAAGAAGCTCTCAGCTTCGAGACACTACGCTGTCCAGCCATATCCCAGCATGCACCTAGGGGAGAAGAACCTAACAGAGAGACCCAGGCTATTCTAACACATCTGGATCACTGGGTACTGTGAACATACAGGAGTCACACTAAGTCCCAGGCTTTCGTATGGCCCTGCTGGAGACCAGGAAGGCAACAGCTGAGCACATTACTGAGTGAGCCACCTGGGCACACAAGACAAAGAAAAGACCGATGTCTGCTTTCTCCAGCCTCTACTAGCTGCCAAGAGAGGACAACAGGGAGTTTCTGGGCAGAGAAATAGCTCCCTGATTATCAGGTCTCTTTCCTAAATATCACAGAAGACTCACAGAGTTCTGGGGTACAGCGGCTGCTCCTCGGTAACCCGTCCTGAGAGTTTCCCTGTAGTCTGTCAGGACACTATACCAGAGGAGTCAGGAGCCCAGGACTTAAAAATTGCTTTGGAGTTGCGTGACACTCCCCTCCTGCCCCTTGCTGCCCACATGGGTCTCTAGGCACAGCTCCCTCTCCTCTAACCATTCTTCCATCAAGGGTGTTATGAGCCGGAGAGGGATGGTGGGAACAATGGAAAATGTTCTAGACACTTGGATAGAGGTATGGTGTGTGGGAGAAAGGGGAGACGTCACCCTGGGGACTCTCATCTGAGCCAGAGCTGGGGGAGACAATCTACCTAACGGCGCTGCCAAGACCTTTATGCCAGCTTAGAATTCCCTGGTCAGACATGTCAGGAGGTGGACAGTAAGTGCCCCTTGTAGGGACTCAGGAACCAGTCCTGATGTTTTCTTCTTAACCTTCAGTCCTAGCCTGGCAGGAACTGGTAAACCAACTCCATCCTCACCGGCCAATTCCTGGACTCTGGGCCTAGATGGTGTCCAACTTGAATGTTCTTAAGATAGTCTGGTGGCTCCCGACCACAGTGAGTGGGTCAGCAAGCTGCCTGGGTGGTCCTAACCCTAGGCAGTAAAACACTGGCCTTATCTGTCTACTTTTGGTTTGAAAGTGGGGGTGGGGAGGCACAGCCTCTTGGAATCTCAACAGCTGACATGCAGGAGCCAAGTGGCCCCTGTAGAAAGCCTGGAGCACATTTTGGATCTGTCGGCAGCTTATCGTGTTCCAAGAAGGACTGGAGGGTGGAAAGTAGACCCTTTCTTAGACTAAGTAAACATCTTTTGAAGGGTCCAGGTGGTCATAGTATCAGAGTGCCCATGATGCCCCAAGAGCAAGCAGAATGGCTTGCTCAACTGTGTTTGTGTCTCCGAGACAGAAATTTTGTGTAACTGTCATGTAGTATGAGATAAATCTCCCCACCCAAGATATTTAAAAATGTAAAATAGTTTTTTTTTCCCTATAGGTTGGACACAAGCTGGTTAACTGGACCCTTGGCCCAAAAGCCAACTCAAATATCCCCCCTCTGCACCCCCCATGCTATACAAGGAAACAGGCAGTTTACGGAAGGGTCTCTTTGGAGTTCATGTGCTGGACTGATGTTTTTGTTATCCCCTGTGAAGACATGTCTCTGTCCGTTCTTGCCTGCCTAAGGGACCTTCTGATTGGTTAAAATGAAAAGCCTGTGGCCTATAGCAAAAGGTATATGGTAAGTGGAAACATCCAGTAGAGAGAGGAACTATGGGAAGGAGCCAGGTGTGGGAAGATTCGCCACGGAGATGCAGGGGAGGGGTAGGTAACCTGCCACATGGCAGAACTTAGATCAGTGTAAATGGGATAATTGAGCTACTAGCTAGTTGGGAACAAGCCTAGCTGAAGGCCTAGGCATTCAGAAATAAAAAATAAGTACCCATGCCATTATTCAAAACAAGGGTGGGTATCCATGTAGCTAAAACCCTGTCTTGACACTAGAGGCCAGTCACAAGGAATGCTGGTGGCCGTGGTCACCAGCCTGGATTTACAAACCACGTTGGCTGTGCAGTGTGCCCCATATCTTGGGGACCAGCTCTGATGCTGAGTGCAGCCTGTGTCAGAAACCCCTTGGGAAACTGCAGCTAAGCACATCAGTCGTCCTAGAGTTCTAGGCCTGGGCCTCTCTCCAGTATCAGAAGAGGGGGGGCAAGAAAGATGGGCAGCCCCTACTCCAGCAAAGATTGCACCTCAAGGTGGCTTCTTCTAGGAAGAAGAAGGGTCACATCTTGGGTCCCCTTGGTACTCAAATGAACCACCAAGCCATTCTACAAAAGACAATGTCCCTAGGACTCACGGTTCTGTAGCTTCTAGCAGCTCTCAGCCTGAACCCAATGGCAACTGAGGCTGAAGGAGTCAGTCACTTGTCTGAAGGCCAGCAGGAACCTAGGCAGGGCCTGGTGGCTCAGAGGACAGCATTAGCTTATGCAGAGGCCATTCAGTAACCTAAACTCAGCCACTGCCTGCTGGAAGCCATGCACCTCTTGATGGGATGAAGTTCTTTGGGAAGAAGAGATGAATTCTTTGGAGCAGAGAATCTGCCGTGAGGCTGGGCTATTGTTAGAGGAGCTAGGGCTGAGTTTGTGCAGGAAGCTCCCAGGACTTCTAGAGTTAGACAGCTTCCTCCTACCCAGAGCCAACACTGAAGTCTATCCTTCGACCCTGGGAGGGGAGGCTGTGGGGGATGTAGGGAAGCCTTCTAAGCCTTCTGACTACCAGCCACAGTACACCAGTGGTTGACTTCATGAGAGTTGGCAGATCTTAGAATCCGGCTATGCGGCTCTGACCAGCTCCAGGAGCCTTGGTGAAGACAACCATTTTGAGCAAAGGATGGAGGTAAGAAAGTGGGGAAACTGAGGCAATGGCAGTCTCTGGGGCCTGGGGTGTAGCTCAGTGGAAGGGCTCTTACTCTGCCTTCACCCCTTACATTGCACGAAACAGTCTGCTCTCCTGACTTCTGTACTCCCGGGGAGCTGTAAAGGCGATATTCTGGAGCATGGTTCTGATGGGTTACTGTTGGGGTGCACCTCAGCTTGAACACCCAGACCATGTCTGAGCATAAGCTCAGTCACTCTCTCTGTCCCAAAGTCACATCTCTCCTGTTCTTTCTCTCCCTCTTTCTGCCATATGCAGTGGAAGCACACACACATATACATATTCACACACATACATGAATGTACATGCACACACATATATTCACACACATAATCACACAATACATGTTCATACATGCACATAAATACATATTCATGCACATACATATTCACACACATACATGCATGTACATGCACACACATGTGTTCACACATACATGCATGTACATGTGACATGTATTCATTCACACACACATACATGTACAGGTACACACATATTCACATACATGCATGTATGTGCATGCACACACATATATATTCACACACATTCACACATACATATTCACACAATACATGTATGTACATGCACACACATATTCACATGTTTACATGTTCATACACATACATGTATGTGCATGTACACACATTAACACACATACTTGTATGTACATGCACACATGTACAAATTCACACATACACATTCACACAATACATGCACATTCATATAGTACATACATATTCATGCAATACATATTCATACATATACATGTATATACATGCACACACATACAAACAAAAATGTCAGGCCCTCTGTCCTCACTGCAGGTAGCCTACAAGCTAGAAAGAAGAGGGGAGGGTAGCCATGGAGCTGGTGTGGACCATCTGTGTAACCCTCCCTGAACATGGCCAGTGTTCTGAGTATTGAGAGGTAGAGGCTCTGAACACAATGAATTGTGAATTTCAGACTGGGGAGACCACAGGGTGGACCTGTCAGTTCAGACCTATGTGTAGGACAGGTTGAGGAGTCAACAAGGCATGGGGGTGATTCATGGTCCTGGGCCATGATGGCACAACTGGGTCTTTGGGATCTGGTGACTATAGGGCTTTCAGGATGGAAACTCCATTAGTTCTGGGTAAGGAAGACCCTGGCTACCTGCCAGTTCTAAAGTACTTCTGGGGTGAGGATTACTGAGGAGAAGCTATAACTCCAGGTCTTGCGGTCCCAATCCTCCACCCTGGACCTCCCCCTTTGGATATCAGCTGAGTCCTGGATACATCTCTCCTTTCCACACACAGGCTGAACAAGGGCTGAGTCTGACCCAATAAGACAGTGCGTTCAGCGCAGCCTGGGCTCGTTCACGGCCAGAACTCGTTCAAGTGCTTCTCTTCCTTTTCTTCCCACCCAGTCTTAGAGTGCTGCAGAGTAACTCAGCACACAAATCACATCACGGAATGGGACTAGGGCCAGCCCCCAGCACCCCGGGAGCCATGTATGAGGGTCAAACTATGTCTTACAATACTTCTCCGCTCACACAGAAGCTGTACTAAGAGCATACAGGAGACAGAAGAGAATGACAGCGTGCTGTCCCTGCAGGGATGACACTGTCGACATCTCAGTGTCACCTCTCTGAGCCCACCTGTGTCTCTCTGCATTTTATGCACATAGTCTAATATTCCATGTGCTGATGGATGGCCCCCAACCGTGCTTCCTGAGATCCGTTTCCCTCTGTCTTACAACTGTCACCACAAGAGTCACCCCAAAATGGCTAATCCTCCCGGGGCTGGTAGACTCCAGGAGTGAAGGAAGATTTGTGTCTATGGTGGCCAGTCTCACCTCCCCTCACTCACCTACATACCTGAATGAGACCAATGGAAAACCCACAGGACCTCCAAGCTCATCAGCTTCCCTCCCTCAAGCTGGCAAATCTTCAGCGATGCCCCAATGGCGGTCTCTCTGAATGCGATGTCCTGCATAGGCTCTTGCATTTGAACACTTGGTTCCTCCTTGGTGGTACTGTTTGGGGAGGTCTGGGAGGCGTGGCCTTGCTGGAGGAAGCTTGTCACCAGGACTTGGCTTTGAGGTTACTCAGGTCTCACTCTGTCTGTTTCTATGCTTGGGGTTCAAGATGTGAGCGTTCAGCTTGGTCCAGCCACCATGGCTGCCTACTGACATGTTTCCTCGCTGTGACAGTGATGGACTGTTATCCCTTGGGACTGTAAGCTCAAACCCTCCCTTCCCTAAGTTGTCTTGGTCATTGGGTCTTATCACAACAATAGAAAAGTAACTAAGACAGTTGCCTTCCTCGGGAAATTCAAAGACAGTTCCTTGTACCTGTTTAGCCTGACCAGACAAGAACCTGTGGTGCTGTGGGGTGCTGGGTGTCCCCCTTTTGTTGTGAACAGGAAGTCTTCAATGGCACTAACATCTCCACCTTAACACTGGTCACACCTCTATAAATCACATCCTGGGGACTAGTGTGTGTGTGTGCAGCGTATGCACACACACTCATGCATATGGACAGAGACTGACGTCAGGTGTTTCTGAATAGTTTTCTATCATTTTTTTTTTAAAGGCAGGGTCTCTCGTGAAACATGGATTGCCTGTACTAGCTGAACAGCGAGCTTTGGGGTTCCACTAGTCACTACTCCCCCAGCACTGGGATTACAGAAATGTGCTGCTTGTTAAGATCTTTTTGCATGGATGCCTTTGCAGCTCTGTGTGGCATGTCCCCCAGAGGAGATCTGGATAGGGAGGGACCACCTAACACAGCCATTGAAGGGATATGGTTGGTCTCAGAGACACCGTGGTCTAACTACCATGCCTGCCTACCACCATGATATGGCCAGGACTCAGGGATTCAGGGACAACTCACACCCACTGCCCAGAGGCCCCTAATACTTTTGGATCAGAGCCAATGAGATGACCCACCCTCACAGTGTACCCACTGGTGTGGCAAAGCTGTTCTGTACACCTTTTGTGCCTGTCTTGTGGGCTCTCACTTTGTTTCTGGGGGGCTAGAGGATGCACGCTCATTTCCAGAGCCCTGATCCTGGCTCTTCAGCTAGATCTGTGGGGGGAAGAACAGTGCTTCTCGCTTCCAGGTAGCCATAACCGTTAAGGTTCTGGAAAGGGCTTCCCTTTGTGATAATGCAAGTGTTGGGGTTCAGGAGACAACCCCTGGGATTTCAAGGCTTTTGTGCTCCCAAGAAAGTAATTGGAGAGAGGCACGTGGAAGGTCGCAGAAGCAGGGACATTTTATTAACAAAGAAGTACTTCGAAAGGAGGAAGTGGGCTGGAGCAGGGCGGGGATGGGGGTTATCAGCAAAGGGCAGCCTTTTACACCACAGGTTTTTCTAATGCATTTGTACTCAACAGGCTTTTCCCTGCATGCTCTGCTTGTTAGCACATCCTTGAAGATGGGGTTCCAGTCTTTCTCTCTGCTGGATCCTTCCACATGCTAAACCCATACCCCCATGTGGAAGGTCTTGGAGAATCTTACTCTCTGCCTTATTCTGCCTCAACTCGAGGTAGCCCCTGTCAACACGCAACAACCCTCTGCAGCCATGATTCTGGGAACCCAGCAGTGACAAGGGCTTAGCCAGGCAGGTCAGCCCTCGCCCCCAGGCACTGCTTTTGTCCCAAGTCCCCCTTTCCTTCCTCTTCTTGGGTAACTGGTTCCTAGTATTCAAGTAGTACTTTGGGACAGATGGATCTGCAGGTTTTCCCGACTAGGCCAGACTGCCACGCATATGTCTCTCGGAGTAGCCATTGGATGGAAGAGCTCTGGGTCAGAGCCAGCCAGCTGTATGCCAGGCAAATGCATGCAGATGCTTCCACCACGTCCTGCAAGCAGGGACGCAGATCTGCAGACAAATGCCCGTCTTGCTGTCCGCCACCGAGTTCTTTCTGTAGACATCTGCACGTAAGAAGAGGATGTTGAAGATCGCTGTTGAACACGATGCTGGTCCCCAGCCCGAATAACAACCACCAGCAACTGTGAGCCACCTTTCAGTGAGACGCAGCCTGGCCAGAGAAAGAACCAAAGCTCTGTGCTGTGGGCAGAGCTTTGGCACATGGTGCAGGAAGGAAGAGCCAAAGAGCACAGAAGACAGAGGTGACTGTGCAGCCAGGCTAGACAATAGATACCCTTGTGTTTGCTTGTGTGCGCCACAGTGGCCACCCTGCAGAGGAAGGGACCAGACAAAAGGGAGGCTTCAGAGGGCGAATTTACCACGGTCCTTTGGCACCTTGTAGCCTTGGCTTCTATGCAAAGCCATGTAGAGATGTACTGCTTGCTCAGAGAGTCTCATTTGAGTAAGTTGATTATTTACCAATGGCGCTGGCACTGGAAGCAGACAGGAACAGGAAGCAGGCAGTCTGCGGTGTGAAGGTGGGCCATTCTGTTGGCTCTGACTTAGTAGCTTTTGAGGACCCTGAACACTGGATCCAAACTGGCCCTGGGTCTCTAAGTCCTTTGAGGCTCCCTAGATCCACTAAGGAGACTCCTCAGAAGGATAGTCTCCATTTAGAGCATTTATAGTTGCCCCAGCTCTAGAAGCCAAGGCCCATTTCTCTGGAGGGCGTGGGGAGAGTGTCTCTTCCCACCGCCTCAGGCCTGGGGGAACTTAGTCTGGGCTGGCGCCTGAGTTTGCTTATCTCCACATAATGAATGGGTGTTCCCCGGCTAATAGGCAAGGAGGGATGCCCCGAAGAGCCAGTCCCATGCCCACGTTCCACTAATGCGCTCACTGCTGGCGAGAGACACTGGTGCTTCGGGTCTGTACCACTGGACCTCCTGTGTTTGCACCACTGTACCAGTCAGCAGAGGAGCCTGGGAAGAGCCGCTCATGGGAGTGTGAGAAACGCCACTCAGGTCTCAATCCCTGAAGCAGTTGGCATGTCCACATCGCGTTGGCCATCTACAGAGGGCTACAAGGAAAGATAGGACTGCTGGGTCACATACTTTTGTGCTGGCTGGGAGAGGGTAGGTCGTAGGAGAAGGGTCAGGACTTCTTATTGGTCTCTAAATAGGTGCATCTCGGGGCTAGAAGGAAACTAAGATGCTTAATTCAGAGGAGTTGAGTTGGTGAGCTCCAGGATCGGTGAGAGACTCTGAGGGGGGGGAAAAAAAAAAAAGCAAAAACCCAACCAAAATGGCTAAAAACAATCGAGAAAGACATCCAGGTTAGCCTTTGGCCTCCATATGCATGTGCACGCGTGTGCACCCATCCCTGTGTGCACACACTTGTATACATGCTCACGCTTACACACAAATGAGCATCTTGACAAGTGGATCATCTGCTGGAATGTGGCCTCAAGTCCTCATCGTTGGACAGTGGTTGAGGCCTCACTGACAGCTGGGCTTAAAAGCTCCTGGGGGTTGGCGGGGACAGTCTGTGGGTCCGGACCAGCTGTTCTGTCGGTAAGCTCTCCTGTGAGTGTCATATCTACCGTCACTTGCCTTTCTCCCCAGGTCATCCCTGATACTGAAACACACGGACCCCACAGGTGACAGATGAACCCTCATAGCTCACTCTGTCTGCAGGTTCCCAACTTCTCGTACGACCCTCCCTAACCCTTACTCCCATAACTGAAAGGGCCAGCCAGGAACAATGGCCTTTTAGCTCCTTATGACATCCTTGGGGTCCAGAATTTTCTGTCTGTAGCCCAGTGGTGTTTGTAAGAAACCAAACCCTTAGCAAAATCTTAGAGGCTAAATTTGAGCACGGTGGCCAAATGGTGGCAGATCTGGACTAGGACCCACCTGCCCCAGCTGTTCGTGTGCCGAGTGTGCCTTTTCTGACCCAAATAATAAAGCAGCGGGTGCTGGGTTTCTCACAGAAAATAAGAGCTTGTCTCAAATAAATGGGTTGCAACAGTAACTAGTCACTATTAATTAAGTGCAGACAGACAACTTACCTATTTAAAAAAATAACCCATTTATTAAAAGGCAATTAGTAAGGCTGGATTCCCACTGAACCCCTGCTGTCTTGGAGAAGAAGGAGCCATCAGCCCCCTTACCTCCACCACGTATGGAAAGAAGAAGTCAAAACTTTCCAGGACGTGGGCTCCACAGACCATTGCTCTGGGTGGGTGAAGCTTCACAGTATTTGTTCAGTATAGAGGAGAATTCTCGGCATGTCTAAGGACACAGATGAGACACTTCTGGGCAGGAGACTGCCTGGAGCCTCAGGTGATCTCTTTTCTTGATGCTCACAGTACTGCAGTCTCTCTGTGGTCCTTCCGCATGGAAGACATCCGTTCACGGTCTCCCAGTGGCAAGCATTTGGAGTCCTGCCACGGAGATGGAAAAAGCTGAGAGGTTAATTAAACTGTTTGTTATCACGTGCGGAGCTGGCTTTGTGGCTGGGAGCTACAGGGAGCCCTGACTCCCAGTGACCCTGGCCGAGTCTGGGAAGGCTGCAGGATCCAGCTTCACTGGTGTTTCCCATGTCGGCTGGAGAAGCCCCTGGGGCTGTGGAGTCTGTGGAACAGCTTTCTTTCCATTCCTGTAATTTGTCATTCCTTTGTTCCCCTGATTTACCCAGAATTCAAAGATGACTCTGTCAAGAAGGCTGAGGAGCAAATTATTTATATTATTAAACTCTTTTTTTCCTTCCTTCCTCCCTCCCTCTCTCCCTCCCTTTCTTCCGTTGAGACAGGGTCTTACATAACACAGGACAGCCATGGATGACCTTGAACTTCTGAACCTCCTGTCTCTCTCTCTCTCTCTCTCTCTCTCTCTCTCTCTGCCTCCTGGGTGCTGGGTGTTGACTGGGATTAGAGATAGACCAACCCACATCTGGGTTTGGGGAATGGTGGGGACTGAACTCAGAATGTCACCCATCGAGACAAGCACTCCACCACCTGAACCACAAGCCCTGTCCCTGATTTCAATCGCTAGTCGAATTCGGAAATTGTCACATTTCCATCCACAAAAGCACACATGGAAGCAGTTTTCAAACAGCGCCACTGTTTTCAAATACTGGGACACAAGGGCAGAACCCCACCCCCAGACTCCTCTCCATTTTTCCTGACTTACAACCTGTCCCCTGGGAGTAGCAGCAGCTACAGATGAACACCAGGAGGTCATCTCCTGGCAACAAGCTGACCTACACTCTATACCAAGGGATGGAGGAGTAGTTAGTTCCTCCTTTACTAGGAAGCTGGGACTTCACACTCAGCCTATATTTCCCGGGATCCTTGTGAAGATGATTTATTTCAAGAATTGACCCCAGGTGAATAATGGGGTGAATTATGTCTCTCAAATCCTCATTTTCTTCTTCATTTCCAACTCCTCAGAATATGACTCTTTGGAGACAGGGGGCTTTTCAGGGTAACTCAGGTAACCTGGAGTCACTAGTGGGTCTGATCCAATCTGCCTAGGGTCCTTATAGACAGAGGAGAGAAGGGAGTAAAGCCTCCAGAAATGTGTGCACAGGAGAGTTTGTATTGCATCTTGGAGGGATAAGTGTCCTGGTACTTTTGCTACAACCTGGGCTCTGGGAGGTGGCACAGACCAGCCAGGAAAGACTAGGGTGTTAGAAAATCTTCCTGGGTACAGGTAGCAAGTGAGAAAGCTGAGGCCTAGGAAGCAGAGATTCTGAAGGTAGGCAGAGTCCCAAAAGGGAGACATGCCTGGCTGTACCTCGTGCCCCAGGCCTTCCCTGTCACTCACTGAGGCCAGGAGTCAACCCAGAGCCATTTCATTCCCAGCAGAGGCCACGCCCGAGGTCCCTGAGCAAGGTCATTTCCTTGTGGTTTTATCCTAACAAACGAACTGGCCTGTGTGACCACAGCATTCCTTAGGTGCTTAAGAGTTACAGAAGAAGAAAAAAATCTTTTACCAGCAGGGCCACGGCCCAGCGCCTTTGTTCACATACTAGTAGGTACAAAGACTAGATCTGCAGGCAAAAGGTGCATGCTTGTCTTTGGCCTCTCTTGAAACATGAGGGCCCTCCGGGAAGACCCAGAAATGAAGTGTCTGGAAGCTGAAGTCAGTCTTGCCTTGCAGGGCACAGGGTCTCCTTTTGAGGATCCATTTCTGAGTGGCATCCACTGCCAGCTTTGCTACCTCAGTGTGCCTCAGCTTTCTCCTCTGCGCAGTGGAGGGCACACACAGCTGTCCAGAAGATGACCCATCCAAACCCAGGCAGAGAGTCCACGCTGTCCTTCTTCCTCAAACTGCATCTGACAGCGACTTCCTGCCCAGGCCCCCAGACCTGCCCATATACAAAGTCCCTTGGGATCTTAGTCGTTGGGAACAGATGTCCCAGACAGATCTGCAGGAGGCCCAGCTGGGCTGTGAGTGACTTCAATATCTCTATCCCGCCCTGACCGGCCGTCTTGAGGAAGAAGCTTGCCGACCATCTCCTCCACATCCCTGCTGCTTAGTGCAGCAGAACCAGACAATTCCAAGTAGTAAAAGAAGCTGTCTCCTTGGGTCTTAGGATGATGCCAGTCCAGTTCATCCCACAGAAGTGGGGGCAGAATCCAACATGGTTAGACAACTGGATTCTACCTCGGGGAGGTGGCTGAAGCCGGGTCCCATCATCTGTCTCCCCCATATCTCTTTCTAAGATTCAGTTTCCCCTCCCCTGGGAACTGTTACCCCAACCCCATCTAGAATGCCCTGGTCACCCGAGTTCCTTAGATGATAAAGGACAGATGAGAGAGGATAAGACTGGAATCCTAGAGAGGTGTGTGTGTGTGTGTGTGTGTGTGTGTGTGTGTATGAGAGAGAGAGAGAGAGAGAGAGAGAGAGAGAGAGACCACAAAAGCAGCTTGTACCGCCGAATGCAGTGGATGAAAAGTCTCTCCTTCCTTTAGGTAGGAACAAAACACTGGACCCTGCGACAGACATGTGCCAGACAATGCTCGCTCCTGCTCATGGGGATACTCTACAACAGTGGCAATGGGGAGAGGAAGCGGCTCCCAGAGGCCTCCAGCAGAAAGTAACCACTGGCATTATGGATGGCAGAGCCTGCCCAGACCAGCCTGGCATCCTTCCTGATTCTGGGTCCTCGGTTTTCTAGGGCTTTGGTGCCCATGGCTGGAGATGTAACCTCTCCCTTAGGGCCGACCCTGCTAGAATTAGGGAGAGCTGACCCAGCCGAGGTGCTGCTGAGCCTGGGGACTGGTCTCTTGATGAGCAGGGAGGGGGCAGCCATTAGAGGACCCAGAGTCATGGTTGCTTTGCCTGGCAATTAATTGCACGAGAGCTTTTTAAGCCCACCTTCACTAACCTAGGCTGGAAATAATAAGGAGCTGGTGGTTGCTTCTTAATTAAGGAAATGCTTGCTGCTTCTAACCCCCCAGAACCCTGTTTTGTCTCCTTGCGGAAGATGGACCCCAGTGAGCATAAGGCACCAAGGGCTTCAGGGCAGCGGATCCTGAACGTTGTCACCCGTGGTGAGTGCCCTCCCTTGCTTAAGTTAGGCACAATTTAGCGTTGTGAGTCACTTGCGCCATTTGTTTTCCACGGGGAAAATGTCCTGGGGGTGTGACGGGCGGCTCTCTCCTTGCGTGTTCCCGCACCAAGCTTTTCTCCCCTCCTATGGCATATTTCGTTCGTCACCGGTGACGTCATCCTCGCTCTCCTCACGTCAGCCGCTCAATGACCCTCTGCACAGTCGCATGCCCCGAATTGGGATGGTGGCACCCCACCTTCCTCCCACCAGAAACAAGAATTGCTCTTCCGAGGAGGAGAGCGTCAGCCCTCACACCTGCTGTTTCCTCTGTCAGTCACTTTCCAGAAGCCCCCCCCACCCCTCCCCGGGGGGGGGGGGGCGACAGCAGTGCCAGCGGGCAGGCGCACCTTCCATCTGTACTACGCTACCAGCTACCATCGCCTGGCTGTGGTACTGTCGCTCTGGCTTCAGATCTCTAAAGGGCACTTTGTTCTGAGCCCTGGTGTGTGTCTGAGACGAAGCCTCTTTTTTTTTTTTTTTTAAAGAAGCGGGATCCTGCGGTGAACACACTCACGCTGGAAGAGGGAACCGGCAATGTTGCTTGGCAAATTACAGGTTTTCTTTTATTGCAATTAAAAAAAAAAAAAAAAAAAAAAAAAAAAAAAAGCTCACCAGGAAAACGAAGTCTTTTTAAAATTCATTTGAACCGGAAGATAGGCTTTTTGTGGGCAGGGGAGGGGGTACCCCTGTGGATTTTCTGTGATGTACTGGGACAAAGGTAATCATAGAAAATTCTTGTTCAGGCTTGACAATACATGAGGATGGTTGGGAGAGTGGTTCCTGGCTGTGGGCATCTGTGGGACCTGCCCCAGCCTGCTGACTCAAGTGGCCACCTTAGTATAGCTGGTGCTGGTCTGTCCTCAGTACTTCCTCTGGGTTGTGGACCTCACAGATATGGCTTTTGGGCTCATCTCTCTGTCCCCGGACCAGTCTCAGACTTGTGCAGTTTGCTTTAAAGATGCCATCCTCTTCAAGATGTCTGCTCGGTTGCTTGTGGGGGACGAGGGACTGACATGACACCAGAGTCTTCCCTACCCCAGGGCACTTGAATTTCCTTAGCTTGATGGATTTCTCCATCAAACACTACAAAATGTGTGAACCTTTCTGAGGAGCCTCTGCAGGCTGGATGACTGTCCGCTAACTCCTGCGTTGTCCCTGACTCTAGAGTTGGACTGGAGTGACTACAGGGTACAGACAATCAAGGAGGCACACTAGAAAGCTAGGTGCCCGCTCTAGCCACCCTCGATCTGGGTGAGAGAGAGAGACCTGTGGAATCAGGTCAGTACCCACTGACTGACAGGGAATCCTCCATGATCCTGGCGAAGAAGGAGCCAGGACAGCAAGCAGTTTTGGTCCAAATGGAATACCACACAGATGGACAGAGGGTTAAAATATACCTAGTCCTTAGAACAGTGACTTGGAGAACCCATGGGTTTCAGCCCTGGTCCAGCAGTTAAGCCACAGGAAGGGACAGGATTAAGCTCCTGCTCAGTACCAGAGCTTATAGTTATGTATTTCCAGAGACAGAGGACATCCACCCCAGGGGAGGATGAGTCTGTAGGTGGCCTATGTATGTGCCTTGATTTTCCTCATTCATGTCATGTTAATTTCTGTCTCTGGGCTTAACAGGGTTGGCTGTTCCTATGAGAAAAGAAAGTAATTTTGTGGCCTTGGCTCCTCCCTGGTCCTCTGGTGGCTGGTGGAGCCAGATGCTTCCCATGATAACTTGAGACAAAGTGAATGACAGGTGTCTCGAGTAGAGCGTAATTTCCTCCTCCGCTAGGTGCTTCCCTTGCATCCCAGCCCCAGGGAACAATGGCAGGTGACAAAGTGAGTAAGAAATTAAACTGTGACATAAAGTACAAAGCCTTAGAGTCACCAGTGAGGTGTTGATTTAATAATAATAATAATAATAATAATAATAATAATAATAATAATAATAATAATTGACGCACTTGAAACAGTCCTGTCTGTGTGAAGCTTTACCTCATAGCTGGTGCCTACCATAGCCGCTCCTGCGGAGGTACCTCCAGGGCCAGCAAAAAGCGCATGAAGGTCTCCAGAGCTGGTTCTGATGAGTGGGGACAAGAGGTGCCAAGAAGGTAGTGGAAACTACTGATGGCACGGAAATAGGATGGGGGCGGGGCATGCAGAGAGTTCCCATCGGGACGAGTCTGTCTGAGTCTGCTCTTGACTGAGGTTCAGGGACTCCGTGTGTCACAGCATGCCAAGTGACCTCTTCCCAGAAGTGACCTGTGGGAAGTGGGTGAGGAGATACATAGTTCATGGATCTCTCCTCCCTCCCTTCTTCCCTTTCTCCTCTCTCCTTCCCTGTCCCTCCTTCCTCCCTCCTTTCCTTCCTCCTCCCTTCCTTCTTCCTCCCTCCTTCCCTTCCTCCTCCCTCCTTCCTTGCCCCTCCTTCTTCCCTCCCTTCCTCCTCCCTCCCTCCTTCCTCCCTTCTTCCTCCCTCTTTTCTCCCTTCTTCCTTCCTCCCTGTCTCCCTCCCTCCTCTCTCCCCCTTCCTTCCTTTCTTCCCCCTCCCTCTCTTTTTCCTCCCTCCTTCCTTCCTTCCCCTCTCTTTCCTCCTCCCTCCTTTTACCCTCCCTCCTCTCTTCCTCCCTCTCCTTCCTCCCTTCCTTCTCCTTTTTTCACTTTTCTAACATATATATATATATATATGTATATGTGTGTGTGTGCATAATGTTTTAGAGCAGAGAATTAATGATGGAATAGTTAAGAGGTAGGTCTGGGTACTCTCTCTCTCTCTCTCTCTCTCTCTCTCTCTCTCTCTCTCTCTCTGTGTGTGTGTGTGTGTGTGTGTGTGTAATTTTTCTAGAATAAACTACAAGAAGGCAGCAGGATGAGCAGTAACTTGATGACCATCTGTAGCTGTGCACGCGTTCTTATGTCAGATGCTCAGGAGCATGGCTGGTCAGACCCATTTCTATCAATTGACAAGGAAAATGGTTCCTGTCAGACTCACCTGTGTCACACCATGGAGAACATGCAGTGACAGAACATGTCACCCTGGGATGGCAGTGACTCACCTCTGCTTGTCGTTGGATGAGAAGGTTGTCCTCAAGGAAGGCAGGCAGACCCCGCGTCAACCATGTAAGCATGATGGTGACAGAATGTCACATGTCTCTCTCCGTAGCCACTCTCACCTCAGAACTGGATTATCTGAAAGCAGAACGAGGGGGTTCGAGTGTCATTCATAACATGTAATTATTGTAATCAAATTATAATAAATTAAATATCATTTGCGGGCTGGATCATACATCTTTAATGAAAGCTATCTGTATGTATCAGGACATGTGTGCCAGGAGGAGGTTCACACTCAGTGACCACAGGGTCTGGGTCTTCCTAGGATGCCAATTTCTGATTGAGCAAGACCTTGTGCAGAACGGCATAGGTCTACAATTAGTCTACACATCCATCATCTCTACACAGCCAATACAACAAACCCGTCACAGGAGAGGTTCTCTATTACTTGGGGCATACACACAGAAGATAGGGTGTGCACGTATCTCACGCAGATACAGATTTCCCCAAGATATTTTCCATCTGCAGCTGGTTGACCCCACGACAGGACCCCTGGGATGTGAAGGCTCCATTTCACTCTAGTTCCCTCTGTTGAAAAGTTGACTCTCAGCTCAGTCTCTGGAGGGGGCAGGGGCTCCACAGCCCTGGCACCTCTGTGGGGCACTCAGGGGGACCAAGGGATGATGTCTGAGAGATCAAGAGCCCAACTGCTGGTCAAGCACATGGGAGAATAGAGCCCAAGGAAGAGACAGATTATCCAACAGTCTTCTGCTCAGCTCTTATCCCTTCTTCCTAATGCCCAGGGATCTATCTGTCTCAGCCACTCAGGGGTAGTTTTTCTTCTCCAAAGCTTCTTTGGGAATCTGGAAAACCTCTCTGACCCACTTGGAGGTGGTATCAGGATAGCAAGGATCCTTTCTTGCAGGAAGCTAAGCCTTAATTAGTGTTTCCTTCCTTCCCAAGTTGGGGATCCAAGGGCCAGGTACTACTGAGAAAATGACAGCTGGGCCGACTTTATAGCTGTCACCCAGGGTGAGCATGTGTGTTCGAGAGAGGGAGTGGGGCGGGCAGCCTCATCTTCAGGGACCAAACTGTCTGTGCCACCTCCACCAATAGTACCACTCCAAGCAAAGAACGCTAAAAAGGTTGTCTGTTCGTGTCGGTGCAGAAGCCCGAAGCGTGGTCCCATAACAGCCTTCAATTAAGCCTGTGTATTTGCATTTTCATTAAGATTAATGAATCATGCATGACTCACTGTGGCGGAGGAGGGGGGGGAAGAGAGAGAGAGAGAGAGAGAGAGAGAGAGAGAGGCCCCTTCACAGTGGTCCATCACAAGCACGGACCCCCACACTGCAGCATCTCCCAAGGGCTTAGGGCAGCATGTCCTCAAGGACACCGTGTCCCTTGGTCAGCCATGTGACTCAGGGCTTCTGTTTCTCCACACAAGGGAATACTGGGTGCACTTACGTAGCAGCTTGCCCCATGGATGTCAATGAATGTGACATTAAACAAACCAAGTTCCCGATTAGGTTTGAGAAATGCCAGGTCAGACAAAAGCAAGCAGAACCAGTTAGAACTCTGACAACAGGACTTCTTGGAGACATGAACATGCTGGCGGTGTATGCCCAGAACCCCAGGTTCATGTGCACATCGAAACATTTTCTCCAGACTCCATCTTTGAATTGGCGCAGAATATGCTAGGCAACCCATAGTCCTAGACACATCTGCATGAACTTGAGTAGGTAACAGCTTTGCTGTCCCCAGGAAGGGGATGGAATACAAACACTTCTGTACGGAGGTAAGGAAGGGGGTTCCTTCCAGAAAGTGCATTCTAGAGTGCTGCTCAGACCTGTGATGGTTGCCCAGGCCTCTCTATCACTAAGCCACTGCTTCCATGCTGAGCTCTCTTTGCAGTTATATCCTGACTCCTCTCTTCCTTGTCTGGGCCTGTCTCTGTCCTGTGGGGTGTCCCTGTCATTTAGTCTGCTTTGAGAAGGAGCAGAGATGAAACTGGATGTTTGCCTGTTTCTGTGGGAACCAACAACCTCCCTCTACTCTAGTGTAAGGTGTGGGAGCCCTGGCCAAGCTCAGAGGGAGCAGGTAGTGGAGAGTAGAGGGAAGCGCTGTGCTCATGGTGACCTTCAAGGGGCCCATGAAGCCTTAGAGATCCTCCTATATGGGGAAGGGGCTACCTGACCTTTGGCCTGAGGACAGTTTGGACTGTCCAAATACTTAAGGAGTCTTTTTTTAAATCTTCTTTTTTCTTTTTATTGCTTAAGGAATCTTTGACTTTGCTCTGCTTTGGGCCTAGAACCTATGCGTCCAAGAACATGACAAGGAAAGACAGATTGGAGCCTGGCACGGCTTGGTTTGGGAGACGTGCCTGGAGAGGGTCAGCTGTCTGGAGGTCAGACTAGAAAACTACAAAGGGACATGATTTGAGCACCCACCCATCCTTGTTGAGTGTTTCCAGGGACCTTGGGGACACTGTGATCTCTGTCGTGACTGCAGCAAAGCTGTGTAGAGGGTGATAAGGCATACAGGGCAGCTCAAGGCTCCTGTGGGCTGTCCTTGTTCCCAGAGGCCACAGGGTGCACCTTCCCAGAGCACACGGCATGCAGTGCATTGTGGGATCCTGATCTGGTGACAGTTAAGGTTAACCAGCACACACTTTGTTTTAGGGTCACTCTAGGAGAAGGATCTCTGGGAGCTGCTTACCTTGGGGACATTATCGTGCTCACCAATAGTCCTTATTGACACTGTCACAATACCCAGCCCGTGCCAGGGTAATGCAGGTACCCGAAGGCACGCCAGATACCTCCTCTAGTGAAGTGTGCTTGGGTGAGTGAAGCCACCAGCCCTGAGGAGCTGGTGTAGGTTTGCAATGGAGGCTGCCTTCTCTTTGTCTTCAGAACCAGCACAGGGCTTGGCACCAGCAGCATGCCTGTTGTGCTAGCATTGCCCACACCAGATTCCCAGGGAAAGGGCAGTCGCCGGAAGCCCAGGGCCTGTACAAACAGCTATGCTTGGCCTGGTTAAGACTAACCTGACCCTTTGAGCTTTAGCTAATAAGAACGCAGCTTTGATGTCTTCTGAGGTATGGCTGGAGATCGGGGCTCTAGGTCACTCACTGGTCCTGTGTCCCTGGCCTTAGCCTCTTGCTCCACCAGTACTGGGAGTCTCCTGTGAGGATGGGGTGTGGTTGAGACAGGGACTCCTGTAAGAACGTGCTGTGAGCATACTTGCTGCTTCCAATCCTGGAGGTGTTGGGTTCAGGGCCTGATGATATTTGTTGCCCTATGAGAGTCTGGAAGACGGCCAGTTTTAGATACTTCAGCTTCTTCATCAGTAGAAGCTGAGGTTGAACCATCACTGCAAGGTCTAACCATCTGAGCTCAAACCATCAGCCCCATTCTCACTGCAAGGTCTAAATATTCCCTGTTCCTCTTTCTCTTTCTTTGTGCCAGGAAGCCAAATCTTCACACCACAGCCTCAGGGGCCACAAAATCCCACAATGCAATGGGCTCCCCTATTGTCCTGAAGAGGCACAAGTTTGGGGAAAGTGTATTTAAAGGGGTCCTATCCTGCAGGCCGGAGCTCAGCACGCATATCCTGTATCCCCAGAGAACTCACACTGGTTTTAGGCAGAAAGGGCCAAGTGTTTACTCGCATAATTAGAGGTCGGGACATACTGTTGTTTCAGGTACAGCTGGATCCAGGAGACCTCACGATTCCCTTGGTAAGAGGCTCGGTTTTTCTCCAAGAGGACACACAACTACCAGAAAACATCTCTGTATGGTGGCTCAGCCTGCTCAGCACGGCAGCCTTGAGGCTTTAAATCCAGTGGAAAAGAGCGATGTGTCCTCTGAGGTGTAGTGGTACAGATCTGTGCCTCACTCTGGATCAGTGTGGAATTCATGGTGACCCTGTGTCCTCTGGGTCCGACTGAGGCTGAGGGTAGGTTCAGCCCTAGGTTAGATGGCTCTGATTGGGTCTGCTTGGGGTGTTTCGGGGGTGAGCGGTCCAGAAACTGGGTCTCTGCAGGGAGAGCAGTAGAGGTGTGGTTCACAGCCGTGTTTGGGAACGGAAAGGGGTGAGGGAGGAAGGGATGTAGGGTTGAGAGCCTCCAGAAGACTTGACAACCAGGCTGAGTGGCAGCTACTGGTCCACCTGCCCTCCACTCCCTGCAGCCAGCATTGCCATGGCAACAGCAGCAGCATCCAAGGCTTCCAGTGTGTTTCTGCTTCCAGAGGCAGCCTTTACCTTCCCCCTGCTTCCTCTCACCAGGCTTCTGCCTCAGTCAGATGGGTTTGGAGAGGCAGTTTCCCTAGAGAGCCGAGGCCCACCAGTCCTGCTGGGTCCCAGTTGGAGAAGCACAGGGCGGAGACAAGCGTGGTATGTCGACATTGAATTGATAACCGTCCTGCCAAGCACATTGCTGAGGCTCTACCTTCCTGGGCTGGCTACTGTCTGAAAAGGGACAGAGGTGAGCAGACATTTCTCTCCAGCCCCACCGTAGCTGGCCTTGCTGGCTTCTGTCTTCCATAGACCTCCTTCTACTCTCAGAGTGGAGGGTAGACCCAGTTTCAAGCCTAGGGGTCTGGGGTCTAGGGTTCCAGAGCATCCCTCCTAAGTTCTTTGTATCCAAACCTTTCAACATGTGGAGGACTTGCTCTCAACTTTCCAGAAACCTCAGACCTGCCACCGAGTAACTGGAAGAACATTCTAGAACTTTCTGGCTGCTTAGGCCCAGAGCCAGTTCTTGCTCTAAGTCAGGCAGCTTGATCCACCTCCCCGTCTCCAGGGACTCACTGTCAGTCCGTCCTCCTTGTTGAACGAGGAGAATGAACTCACTAGTTGGGTGCTTAGCTCAGTCAGTGTCTGCCACACAGTTATGTAAAGACACCCAGCAAAGACAAGGCCACAGAAAGTGCCCACAGCACTTACTTCCGAGCCAGCTTTTCAGGCTGAGCAGTGATACAAATTGGTTCCCAGCAGGCAACAGGATTCCAGCCCCTTTCTGCAGCTGGACAGAGCTCAATGCTGCTACTCAGAGGTGGGGACCAGAGAAGAGGTGCCCAAGAGGGTAGTGGCTCAGAGGCTTCACCACAATCCCTGAGCTGGGCTGTCACTGACAGAACCTCACAACCCCGTTTTTTATTGTTCCAGTAGTCGTGCTAGCCACTGGCCAAACGTGCCTGGCCTACCTGACTGCATAGGTCTTGGGGTCAGCTCTTATAGGAACACAGAATCATTGGTAATGCTGGGGTCAGCCTGTGGTTCAGTCCAAGAGTTCCTGGGATAAGCTGCACACAGAGATGAAGGGATGGGAGCTTCATGTGGGACACCAGGGATCGGGAACAGTGACTGGAGAGAACCGGAACTTCACATGCAGGCTGCATAGCTGCTGGGGGTGTGACGGAGCCAAGAGAGGTGTTCACTGTGACGTGGAGTAGTGTACCAGCCTGTAAGGATGAGGCATGTGATAATGGAGGAGCTCAAGAAGGTTGAGGGTCTGCATGGGAAACTTTGTCTCATGGAACCTGATGGAGCTGGAAAGCCAAGGGTCTCCGTCCACGAGGTCTCTAACGTGAGTGAGTGTCCAATCACTCAGCATGTCCTCGGCCCAGGGGCACGAGGCAGGGCTGGAATACAACCACCAGAGATGAAACAGGGAATCGGGCTAGTGCAGGCACTCACAACTGCTCCCTCCTCACAGCTGGAAAAGGACTTGGAGGAGGGAGGGTGGGAATTGGTGGTCCCTAAAATTTCCAGAGCTGGGCTGGAGCCTCCCAGCTTTATGGGATCCCAGCAGGCAGTACAGTGACAGAGAACCATGCCAAGCTGCCAAGAGGCTGTGTGGACAATTGTCGGCCTTCTAAAGGCAATAGCCTTTCCGCCCAGAACCTCAGGGACGCATGCTCAGTCCCGTGATTCAGTGGTGCATGCGGTAATCGTACACGAACACATAAATGTACAGGCATGTCCCTTAATGTGACTACATCCAACCATGATGGTGAACTTTTTCATGGCAGCCCTGATTCAGGGTTTCTATTGCTGTGATTAATTTAAAAACAAACAAACAAACAAACAAAAAACCAGGACAAAACCAACTTGGGGAAGAAAGCTTACAACTCTCAGGTCATACCTTATCACTGAGGGTAGGAACTCAGAGCCTTCCGCCCCACCCTGCCCCATCCTGCCCCCCCCACCCCAGATCCCCTGGTTTTCTCATTAGGCTTTCTTATAGAACCCAGGATCACCTGCCTAGGGATAGCACCACCACCCCTGCCCCCGTGGGCTGAGATCGCCCCCCCCCATCAATTACTAATTAAGAAAATGGACCATAGGCTTGCTCACAGGCCAATCTGGTGAGGGCATTTTCTCAACTGAGGTTCTGTCTTTCAGAATGACTCTAACTTGGGTCAAGTTGACATAAGAACTAGCCAGTACAAGCCCCCTACGCCCTGCCACCACCGTCAGATTCCCATCTGTACAGTGAGATCATCTGGTGAGCTTTAGCCAAGGTCACTAGAGCTGGTCCCATTCAGAGGGAGCCCCAGAATCCCCCAAGACTCTCCAATCTGGGTTTCCCAGCCCTTCCCACAGCCCATACCTCTGCATGGCTTTAAAGAAACAGAGATAGCACCAGCCCTTTACCTGAACCTTCCTCTCTGGTCACACTAGGCTCCGTTCCCATTTCTACTCCTGTACTGGCCTGTTTGGGTATCACCTTGACACAAGCTAGACTCATCAGAGAGGAAGAAGCCTCTGTGGAAATGCCTCTGTGAGATTCAACTGTAAGATCAATTACTGATCAACAGGGGAAGGGGAGGGGCAGCTCATGGGGGGGTGCTTCCATTCTTGGGATGATGGTTCTGGGTTCTATAAAAAAGCAGGCCGAGCAACCCATGGGGAGCAAACCAGTAAGCAGCATCCCTCCATAGCTTCCCTATCAGCTTCTGCCTCCAGGTTCCTGCTCTGTTTGAGATCCTGCCTGACTTCCTTCATGATGAATGGCAATGTGGAACTGTAAGCCCAATAAACTCTTTTCTTCCCAACTTGCTTTTTAGTCATTGTGTTTAAAAACCCTAAGATAAGACAATGCCCTGGTGACTTATGCAGCCTCCTGTGGGGTCAGAGTTCATGTGAGTGGGCCACTGGGCCTTGTTCTCTCTCTAATACCTTTGTGCCCATACTGGTTTAAGACACCATGTGGGGCAAGCATGTTTGGTGTCTGTCTGTCTGTCTGTCTGTCTTTGTCACCCTATTCCTGTACCTTCCTAGATGATTTGGAGTTTCCGGTTGGGACTGTCAGAACAGCATGCTGTGTTCGATTCTGTGTCCTGGTACCTCAGTGTGCTCATTGGGAGAAGATCTTTCCCAGGGCTACAGGGCCTCTGTTCTTGGAGGACAGAGTCAGAGCCATGTTGCCTGCCTGACTCTATACTACCAGGCTGGGCCCCTCAGCTGTTCATCCGTTGGGGGCGGGGTGACATCCCAGGCTCTCCAGCTGCTTAGCCTGAACCCTGGAAATGAGTTTGAACCCACGCCCCCCTCCCAAGCCACATGAGAGAAGAGAATTTCAAGATGCATGGGAGACTAGGTCAGAGAAGAAAGACAGGTACACAAGCAGTGCAGGTACATCATGGTGCTTATAGACCTGGGGCTTCTGTCATTTGTCACTTCCCTGTAAGCAGAGGACACCGACCCCAAAGGCCTTTCTGTGTGTCTTTCAATTTCCAATGTTCAGAGAATTCCACAAGGTCCTTAGCTTGGCTGGATGGTATTTAAATTATATGGGCCAGCACTGTGAAGACACTCTTAGCAAGATGGGTCACTCTTCCTCTTGTGAGCCTCCTTGGAGAAAGAGGCACCTCTGTGTCATGGTCCCATGTCGGGATACTTAAGACCTACCTAGGAGGTGCTAGCCAAGAAGTTGGTGTAAGGCGGGGCTCCTCTTAAGAATCTGGAGGGCACACCCAGGGTCTTGGGGAGCCCTTTCTCCAGGTAGCCAGCAAAGAGCCTCAGAATGGCTGGAAATCGAGGCAAAGAGCGTGTGCTGGGATCAGAACATGAGCGGGCTGATTGGTGTTGTTGGAGAGAAAGAAGTGTCAGAGCCAGGAGTCCTTCCATGCCGCACGGAGAAGCCACTTTCGGCTCCCCGAGGCTCCCCAGGCCCCCCAGGCCCCCCAGGCCCCTCTTCCACCCTCTTCTTCAGGCTTCACTGCACAGGCCTGGGGCAGCATCGGATTCAGGTTTGCGGGGCTGCCACTTACACGTGTTGGACACCTTCCGCTGAGCCCCAGTTTAAGGGAGTCAGAGTCCCAGTCACAGTGTAGTTAGGGTTGGAAAAGTGGTCAAAAGAGATTCTGCCTGCGGGATAAAATCCAGAAACATAACGGCCTCAGCTTTTCTCAAATAACAGACAGGCAGCTCACTGAAGGCTCGGTGGTGGTGACTTCCTGGACACCTGGGCCTGTTCCTCCCAGGACAAGTCTGTACTTCATCTTGAGAGTAAAGCAGTGCAGAGTCAACCAAACCTTTATATCTTTAGGGAAACCTCTGCCAGGAGGTTTTGCTTCCCACATGAGACAGTGGATTTGAATGAATGTTTCGCGGCCTAAACAACTGCTTTTTACACCAGGGAACTCTCTTTTTTCCTTAAAGATTTATATATTTATTTTATGTATCTGGGTACCTGTTGTTGTCATCAGACACACCAGAAGAAGGCATCGGATCCCATTACAAATGGTTGTGAGCCACCATGTGGTTGCTGGGAATTGAACTCAGGACCTCTGGAAGAGTAGTCAGTGCTCTTAACTGCTGAGCCATCCCTCCAGCCCCAAGAATTACTTTTTAAAATGAACCTCTTTATGACCTTTTTTCAGTGTTCAATGTATGTATCTATTTTCTATATGTACAAAGCGTGGGGTCACGTAAAAATTTCTCTAGTGGGAAAGGTTCTACCCTTTCCCTAAAGGTCTTCACTTTGGGGGACACTTTCTACCAGGAGAGCACTATATACCTGTTCTCTGGTGTTAGCCCAGACAGCACCCCTAGACCAGCCTGTCTGGGGTCACTATGGTGAAAGATTTTCCACTGCTTTTGCTCTCTACGTTCTGTCTGTCCTTCTCCTGAGGTCTCCTCACCTAGGTGGAGACACCCAGTAAAGCCGATGTAACCCCAGCCAGGCAGTGCGGCCCTCAAGACAACCAATTTTCTGCCAGCTCTGAGGCCAAGCCACTATGTTCATGCCGTGTCTCCACTCTGACTAGGGCCAAAGCCAGCTCTTCCCAGGAGATCACTGTCCACCCAAGGAGGCCTTGCTGTGCTCTAAATGCCGATGCCACTTCACGGCTGTCTGGTCATCATTCAGCAGGTCCCCTGCACACACTTGTGTGCGAGGAGGAAGGAAGGAAGGAGTGGGGTGGGGGTGAGGTCTGTTTTGCTGAGCAACCGAGCTAACCTTTTCCCTTCCGGTTCCTGCAGCTGTAATTCACCTGTGGTGGTCCCGGTGGGGTAGTGGTGAAACTGTCCTTTCATGTGCTCTGCACTGCTTGGTGGCAGCAATCTCAGCCTGCAGACTGCAGCAGCCCTACCTGTGGGTTTCCAGGGGTGGGCAGGAGGGTCAGTGTCTTCGTGGTGTTGAGGGGCGAGGTGGGTGGGAATAAAAACAACCACCAGCCACGTGTCTCCTCAGCAGAGCCCACAAAACTGAGACACCTTCCACCTCATGCCTTATTTTCAGTCATTTTACCTGCAATATGCTCAGAGGTCACTGCAGCCAGCCTTCCCTCCCCACAGCCAGGTCCTGCTGAGGCGTGCTGCTGGCCCAGGCCTTCTGCTATGGGCAAAAGCCCAGGGACCAATGTTGACTGGGGTCCTGAGAGAGGTAATCAGGCTATGAGGTCTCTGCAGGACAAAACAGCACTTGCAAAGCAGTCTTTCTATTCCTCTTCCTCTTCCCCTCAGTCCCCTTCCCCCTCAATTCTCCTCCCCTTCTCCCTCAACCCCTCTCCCCCTCTCCTTCCTCCTCTTTCCCCCTCTCTCTTCTCCCTCTCTTTCTCACCACCCTCCCCTACCTCCCCCTACCTCCCTTACCTCCCATCTCTCTTCTCTCTCTCCCCTTCACCTCTCACCCTCTCTTTTCCTCTTCCCCTCCCCTCCTCCTTTTTCTGCCCCTCCCCTCCTCTTTCTTTCCCCCTCCCCTCCCCTTTCTTCTCTCTCTCCCTTTCCCTCTCACTTCTCTCTTCCCTCCCCCTCTCTCCCCCCTCTCTCCCCCCTCTCTCCCATCCTTTCTCTTTTCCTTCCAACCCTTACCAGACACCCTGACCTTGACCTCCAGCCTCCAGACTATGAGAACTTCATGTGTTCCTTGTAAATCATTACAGGTGTGCATGTGTGTGTGTGTGGGGGGGTACCTGTTGCTCTCACAGACTGTACCCCTCCCTTTTCCACCGAGGATGGTATCTCAGGCTTGGTAAAACAGGGACACAAAGGTCCTGCCACCAACAATGCTCAGCTCCTAATGCTAAGCATTATACATCGTGGTGTGAGGTGTGGCGTGCATGCTTTGCATCTGGGACCAAAGCTGTTGTGAGGTCACAAGATATAACACAGGCAGGCAGTGCCACCAAACCTTTAGATTCCTCCTGTGTTTCATTATGATTTTGTTTCATATGGTCACTGAGCCTTTTATTGCTACCAGGTTTTGGAAACTTCCATATCCAGCTTCTTGAGCTCTGCAGTTCAAGAAGCAGGGGGCAGGAGTGAAGACATCGTGTAAGCTCTCCTTGTCTCTCTGCCCTGTCACAGGCAAACTGTCACATAGCCCCATGTGTCACAGTAAAAGGTGACATCAGGGCTTTCACCTGGCCATCATGGTCTCTGCAGATTCGGGGATATGCATAATATCCTTTCTGGGTGCTGAGGTGGCCCCCAGGACTCAAGCATTTCCTTGAGGAAAAAATGGGTCTTGGAGCCCTGGCTTCTTTTGTAAAATCTCATATAGTTTCTGTCACTTGGTGCAAATCACTACAAGATTTCTATTCTGATGTCCTGGGACAAACTGCCAGTTGGGGGTAAGACCAAAACTAGAGTGCCATTAGGTTTTATAGTCAAAGATGGAGAACAGAGAGGCTCCCAGAGGTTACCTGCTGCATGCCCAGGGACATGGCTGATCTGGACCTACCTCTTCCATTCTCCTGCACCTTTCTTCCCTAGACAGCTCCATGTGACCAGGAGTCGGGGTGCATCAGCCGGTGGAGTAAGGAACGGAGTCTGGTTCCCAGTTAGTAAGGCCAGCCACGGGGACATCCTCACCATTAGCAATGCCTGGAGAGGCATGAGCTCAGCACTCCTGTCTGGCTGAGACCCAGGGCATGTCAGCCTCCCCTAAGGCCTCAGGAAGCTGCAGTTGGTACTCAATGCCACGGCAGCCACTTTGTAACCAACCCCATAAACCAGAGGATTGATGAAAGACACTGGGAAGTGGCTCAGAGCCCTCTCTGAACAGCTGTGGTCCTCGCTCTGGAGAGATTCTCCTCATTCTGAATCACATTCTACTTCAGCCAGACTGAAGTATTCAGGCAGAGACTGGCGAGAGAAGGTTCTAGAAACATCGTAACGGGCTGGAGCGGTCTGGACCCCACACATAGTTCACCCTCGGACCCAGATCACCTTCACCTCATCCTCTAGCAAAGCCCCCACCTAACTTCTCCAGCTTCCTTGTTCTTTCTGGTTCCAGCTGTAAGGTTTCGATGTCCACCCATCTATCATGGACCATGGGGCAAAACGTTGCAAGGTCCTACATGTGTTAGCCCACGTGTTGGCTTGACCTCCGAGTGGAGGAGGGGATAGAGGGTGAGAGAGGGTGTACCTGGGTCCACCAAGAAAGAAACTTCAGGAAGGCTTCAGGTACAAAGGGCAGTAAGGAAGGAGAGGCCTAGAAGATGGCAGAGGCATCTATGGACCTTTGGGAAGGAAAGAGCATAGCATGGCTAAGGCTGTAGAAGACGTCTGGATTGAAGGGGATTCTGGGAGGGTGAGGCATGGTCCCCAGGTCTCTATGAGATGGTCTGGAAGGTGGGGGAACAGGGACAGGCTGACTGCACAGCAGCCTCACACAATCTGGATGGACAAGATTGCTCACTACCTTCCCTGTGTAGCACTGGGAAGCAGGAAGGACCCAAAGGGGATAAGAGACTTGGGCTCCAACCTGGTACAGACGAGCATCCGGCCCATGTCCAGGAAAGCACAAGATCAGTAGTAGAGTGCTCAAGACCTCTCTCAGCTATGCATTCTACAGGGAGTGCCTGGCTCTGGGCTTAGCAGGGGTTTTGTCTTTTCCTGACTTGAAAGGAGCCCTCAGTGAGTCTGCATGTATCCACTTGCTACTGTCCCCCAGATGCCTCAGGAAGGTCTGGCACATGTCCCAGGGTCTTCCCTGAAGAGCTGGGCACACCCTCCCAGAAAGCCTTGCACCTGGGCCCAGGATGAGATCGGCAGACGCTTGAGACAGCTGTGTGTGCATGGCTGCAGTCCAAAGCCTGTCCTCGGTGTGAGCAGAACACTCCGTGCTGTGAGTTGGGCACGGGAGGCAACCTGGTGTGTATGTGTTTGTGTGTGCATGTGTGTGTGTGTGTGTGTGTGTGCATGTGTGTGTGATGCTAGGTGCTCGTGAATCGGTGCATTTCAGTGTGCAAGATGTTTTCGGGTGTGTGAATGTGTGGTGTGGTTGCATATAGTCATGCAGCTATCATAGTGTATATGTTCCCCTGGTTGTGTGTGTGTGTGTGTGTGTGTGTGTGTGATTTGTATGTCTGGGGTATGCATCTGGGGTGCATGTTCCCAGTTGTGTGTTAATGGAGTTTATCTGTCTGTCGAGTTTGTGTGTTGTGCTCTTTGCATGCAGGGCCCCACCCTCTCAACCCCGGCTAACTCTGCTGGCCTGGTGCCTGGTTCTCCTAGGGTCCTGCCAGGGGCTTTCCTGGCTGGAGGAGCTAAAGCAGTGGAGAGCTGGCCCTCCCAGATGGGGATTTCTGCAGGCTAGGCCAAGCTGTGGGGGCTACATCCTGGCAAGATGGGAGAGTAGCCTCTAGGTATCCTGAGCCCATCTACCATGTGAAGCTGGCTGGGGAAAAGCTTCCACACCACACAAGGCTTTCTTGGTGAGGGGCCTGAGACCAGGTTGGAGTGCTGCCTTAAGTGTCTGGAGGGAGTTCTGCTCAAGCTGGTCTCAGGCTTCCTCTGGAAGGGTGTAACCCCACCCTCAGTCTTCCCCTGCCTCAGAAATGTTGGCTGTGACACACAGAAAAGGAGGCCCATTCTGTCCCTGTCCCATAGCTGCTGAAACACTAAGCTATCCCAGCCTGCTACATGGTTCAGGTCCCTTATAGTGACTTCTGTCTCCTGGGCATATGCTGGGAGACATCTATTAACTATCCATTGTTAATGGCAGTGGGATTCAGAACCCACCTTGACACCCTCAATTACAACTCCCATGAGCTCAGGGGGCCTCAAATGTTCAATATTTTTGTCCCCCAGTAGCCATGAAGTCAGGGACACCCCAAGGTTACATCCAGGATAAATGCCACAGATCCCACACCCTGCCCTACCTTGCCCCAGAGGGCAAGAAGAAACCAGGGATTTGAGACAAAATCCAAAGCTACTAAATCCTCACTAATCAAGATCAACAATATTTTAGCACAATGCTGTTCAAATCAGAACAAAGGCACAATTCAGGATGAATTACCTCAAACCTCTCAGCAAGTTAGGATACCCTACTCTCTCAGCCCTCAACCCAAACTGGCCTCAGGGCCCAGGGAAGCCAGGCGGAACCTGCCCTGCCTCCCGAAAGCCCATCTCCAAAGGGACCAGATGGGGAGGTAGATGACGTGTCCCTAGGAAGGGAAATCCCTCTAAGAAGAGACTATGGACTTCCTCTCCCAGGAAACACATGCCAGGATGTGACAGGAAATCCCCCCAGGGGCTTTCCCAGGTCAGACCTGGGCTGGCTTCATCCCAATTTGGATATGAACACAGTCTCCAGGGCACGGGATGGAAACCCCTGCCCTCCTACATCCCACACCATGGCCAACCAATAGAAGTCTCAGAGTTGCCTCCTAGAGGAACATGGAAGGTGCCAAATTTTCTGTTTCCTCCTGCGTTCTCTTAACTGCATAGCTGCTTTGAAGAACAGCCTTTAGTGGGAAGAAAGCCAAGCGGTGTTTCTAAGACTCCGGTTGGATTTCTTGTTTTTTAAAAAAAAAAAAAAAAAACTCCCGTGAGTGGCCGGGACAGCGGGGAGAGAGTGGAGTTGTTTCCAGATGTCGAAAGCTTTCAAAAGCCCGGGAAGTCCCCTCCCTCCATGGCTGTTGGCCTGTGAGGGGAGCAAGACTGGAGATGAAACAGACAGGGAAACCCAGTTCATACTTGGGTCACTGAGTAGGTCTTCATGAAGAGCCTATATAGAGGGCTTATGGTAGCTAAGGGAGTCAGGTCTGAGAAGGGGCGGGGAGTGAGTAACTGACCTGTGTGAGCCTCAGAGTCCAAGAGACCAGGAGACCTCTGACAGCAGCTATGGCTTCGAGTGAAATGACAGTGGTTAGCCCTTGGAGTGCAGACTAAATTCAAGGACCGCCATTGAAATGTACCACGGGCCTGCAAAGGCCCTCCCTGTCTGCCTGTGGATTCACAGACATGGACTCAGCAAGTCGGATGCTCAAGTCATACGTGCAAAATGGTGGTGTTCGAGCATAACCCACACGTGCCGCCCACACACTTTGACAGTCACTCCCTCAACATCAAGCCAGGTGTCGGCCCGCATGGTACAGTCTGACTGAGGAAACAAAGCCTGTAGTGACCAGACCTCACGCTGACACCTAGGGACAGTGTGCACATGTGAGCCGTAGGAGATGCGATCTATTTATTTTAAGGGTAGTCCTGTGAGCAGGAGATGGTAGAAGTCTAAAGTCAAAATTCCTTCCTCGGGAAAGTCTGGGGATTGCTTTCAGGGACTCTAGTGACAGAGGCACGCCCAGCCAACCACTGGGGGTTCAACCCCTTTACCTGGAGTTGACAGACAGAGGGTGAGAACCATCCCATCCCAAACAACATCTGACTAATAACCGGGTACTACAGTCTGGCCTAAAAGACTCATTAAATTAGTCACCATATCCCAATTTTACCTCCCCTGTCCTTGGGTATTTGGGTTTCCTGTTGGTACAAAGGAAGCCAGAGAGTGGAGACCCAGTACTGTTTGTTCCCATAGACTCATGGACCACACGACATAGTCAGAGGTCAAGGCCAAAGGTCAGTAATCCCGGACACATAGGGGCTCTCTTCATGCTGACCTTGAAGAATGTCTCCAATAGGGGACTGTCCTACAATTCTGGGTCTGTAAGGACCACTTAGAACAGGGTCACCTTCACCTGCTGGAGAGCACCCTGTGCTCCTGTTATAAAAGCTGGGCTCTGTCTTCCCTCCTGAATGCATGAGTCAATCAGGGGCCTGCTCCTGCCTCACTCACCTGTCTCCCACCAGGCTCCTGCCTCATGCACACACCCCACCCATCACAATGCAGGGATGGAACAGCCAGCCTTCCTCCCAGAGCTTTGAGAGCACTTGTTAAAAAAGGCTTTCTGGTCTGTTTGAGCCTGTTTTCCTGATGAAACATCTCCTATGGGCCTCATGCAGGCTTTAGTGACCACCGTAATCTGCTGTGGATTAGTCAGGATAGTCTGGTAATGATTCAATAACCAATACCTCCAAACCTATGGCTCCATGCTGGTACAATGCATTTCAAAGGGCCATGTGGACATGTCACCTTTTCTTGCACCAGGGACTTAGGGGGTCCAAGTCCCCCTATTTGTGATACCACCCCACAGACATACTTTCTGGAGGCCTGCAGTGGAAGGAGAAGATTGCACTGTGGCCTACAGCCCAAGAATAGTTTGGCAAGAAGGCACATGTATTACTTCTGTTCAGAGCTCATTGGCTGTAGCTGGTCATGTGATCCCAATCTAACCACAAGAGAGTTTAGGGAGTGTGAAAAAGACAGGTAGATATTTAACAAAAAGTACTGCCTTTCATCCATACAATGGCAGAGAGAGAGGAAGAGGGGAATAGGAAAGGGAAGAGGGGAAAGGAGAGGGGAGGGGGAGGGAGAAAGGGAAAGAGGAAAAAGGGGGAGGGGAAAGGGGGAGAGTGAGGGGAAAGGGGGAGAGTGAGGGGAAGAAAGGGAAGGGGAAGGGAAGGGGGACAGGAAGAAAAAGGGGAGAGAGAGGAGGAGAAGAGGGGAGGGGAGGGAGAAGGGGAGAAGAGAGGTGAGGGGGAGAGGGAGAAAGGGGGAGGGGAAGAGTGAGAAGGAGGAAAAGGGGGAGAAAGGGGAAGAAGAGGAGAAGGGGGAGAGGGAGAAGACGGAAAGGGAAAGCAAATTCCTCTAAGCCAGTTGGCTTCAGTGCTCTGGGTTTGAAAGCCACCAGCTCAGTAGGCTTGACTGCTCAGTGGCTAGCATGAGCTTATAGCCAAGAAGTTAGGCTAAAGAGGGTTAGGAATACATTTCTATGAAGTGTTGCCTGCGCCTGTTGGCTGGAGGCTTCAGCATACCACAGCTGATGGCGGTGACTCAACCCCAGCCACACGGTGCAAGGCATCTCCACAGGGTTGATCAGGTCCTCCCCAGGAGACAAAGCAACTCTCCCTCTGCGAAGGGGTGCAAGATGGAGCAAGGTGGGAGCCAGTCACGTGTGACTTTATGGTGGCTATCACCATCACATCACATCAAATCAAGTGGCAGCCCCACAGATGCTAGAGTCTGTTAATTTGCTTGAGCCAGGAGGTACCTGCTTGGGTGGGCATGTTCTGGGTGGTGGTGGCAACCAGGTGAACTGGGAATCCTTGGCTGAGATACCGGCTTCCCAGTAGGAAGGGCTCCTTCTGTCTGCTGAGAGCCTGGGTAGATCTAGTAGGGGAGACCTCATCCTCTGCCTGGGAGTCCTTCAAACTGGAGTGTCATCTTGTCCTCTTCAGACTTGACCTAGAGCCACCACGGCCTCTCCTAGGTCCCCGAGTGGCTGATTCTGGGAATTCCCCATGTCTGCAATCATAAGCAACCATTTCTTATGACAAAGAAAAACACAGCCTGTTGGCTCTGTGTTCCTGGAGGACCTGATGATTGTGACTAACACAGGTGATGAGCCCTGGAGCCACTGCAGAAGTGACCACAAGTCTTGAATTTTACCCAAGCCCAGGAAGTCAAAAGGTCACAGATGCCAAGCTCCGGCTGGCCCCCAGCACACAGACAGTTCCCTATTACCATAAGAACCCAAGCAAGTCAGTTTCCCCTCAAGACTCCTCAGTGAGACCCACTATTGGCCCAGCCTCTGTGTGGGCAAGACAGTGGCAGTCTACAGAGGTGGGGAGCCTGGAGCGTCTGGCCCAGAAGATGGTGCGAGGTAAGGGCAAAAGCAATCCCGCTTCTGTTCCCGTACCCTGTCTGGAGGGCTTCCAGGCGATCTCCAGAGGAGCCAATGGATAAGAAGTTAAAACTGGACCTGTCCACAACCTGGACAATTAACCACACGTGGGCTAGGGAGATGGCTCGGTTGGTAAAGTGCTTACCATGTAAACAGAAGGACCTTAGTTTGATCCCCAGAGCGTGGTGTGTGTGTGTGTGTGTGTGTGTGTGTGTGTGTGTGTGTGTGAACAAATTCGGTGGCGAGTGTTTGTAATCCCAATTCTGAGGTGGCCAAGACAGGAGAATTCCTGGAGTTCCCTGCTTGCTCGTCTAGGCCCAACCTATCTCAAAAATCAAGATGGACAGGTCCTAAGGAGTGATCTAGTCCAAGGTTGGTCTCTGACCTCCATAGTACAAACATCCGCACCTACACATGAGCACACACATTAACATGCACATGTGTGTACACACACACACAGGGACCAGGGACTAGGGAAACCTGCCCCAAGAGTAGTTTAAGGAGGGAACAGTAGTTCTGTGCCGTCCCCAGCGTGACTGGCTACACTTGTCCTCATTTGTGCTGTGTAAAGTTCAAACGGTGGCATTTGTCTTTGCTTTAAGGATAAATGGAGAATAAAGAATGAGGAGGAGTGCTGTTAGCATTCTGTCTAAGCTCCGCCCCACAGTTACCTGGCAACAGCCAGGTAGGCCTGGCACTCTAAAAGGGGCTGCTTGCCCCCCCCACTCTCTTGCTCCCTTCCCTTCTTCCCCCTTTGTCCGTTCTCTCCCCATGCCCTCTTCTCTTCTCTCTCCAAATGCTCATGGCCGGCCTCTACTCCTCTACTCCTCATCTCTCCCTCCCCTCCCACCCCTACTACCCTCTTAACTCCCCTCCCCATTCCCCGAACAAACTCTATTCTATACCATATCGTCGTGTGGCTGGTCCCTCAGGGGGAAGGGCCTCAACATGGGTTGGCTGGAGGCACCCCTTTCCCCCCCACCTTACCACACCTCCATAAAACATATCCCCCCCTTCTCTTTATCTTTTTATAAACACATCAGGTGTGAAGAACACTCCAGAGAGACAGACTGAGCTGAAGACCCGTGTGCATGGCACACCTGGGCTCTTGCTCCTTCCTCCCTGTGGGTAACAGTGAGTCGGATTTGGCATGCGGCGGCCATTTCTGGATTTGGACAGCAGCCTGGCCCAGCAGCTTGTGTCAGACCAGCAGGACCTGGGTGAAGACACCCTCTACTCATCAGGGACCAAATTCATTTGTCATCTTTGCTCACCTTAGGGAGGTGGTATGCTTCACCCACTGTGGTGCATGCTGGGAAAGACATTTCCATTTAGTCTGCCTGCCTTGACTCCTGTGCCGCGGCATTTGAAACAGCAAAGTCAAAAGAGGAGTGACTGGTTTAACAGCTTCTCCAAGAGCAGGGCTTCAGGTACAGTGGGATCCAGGAATCTGAATCACGGCCTTGAGATTCTGTCCTCCTGCCCAGGCTGGCTGGGATGATCACGGCTACCATGTCCAGGGCCATGTCTAACTTGCTGTCCAAGTGTTCTGAAAGTGGACTTTGCACACTGTGGCTTATGTGAATAGGGATAGATGGGTGGTTTGGGGGCCAGATGTTGGCACTGGGTGTCTGGCTGAATTGCTCTCCACATTATTTCTTGAGACAGAGTCTCTCCCTGATGTTGGCTATACCATCAGGCCAACAAGCCCCAGAGGTCCCTGTCTCTGCCTCCTTAGAACTGGGATTACAGCTTCATGATGAGATGTCTGGCTTTTTAAAGCATATGATCTAGAGATCAAAACTCAACCCCTTGTGCATAGCAAGCACTTTACTCTGTGAGCCATCTTACCCACCCAGGTCATGACTACTGACTGGAAGATTAGTAAAGACCATGGGAAGACCCCAGGGCAGGAAGCCCACCTTTCACTTATGGTCTGTTCTGCAGCAAAACTGGATCCACCTCCGTTCGGACCACCAGGCGAAGAACAGAGAGAGCTCTGGAGAAAAAAGACCGCCTGAGTCTTTGCCCTTACAGTACCCAGGCCACAGGTTCAGTCTCTAAACAAGAACCCTCTCAGGGGGCAGTGGCAAAGCACCGGACCTAACAAGGAACAGCTTCCAGGGGCTGGTTTACACCCAGAGGTGTAGAAAGGCCCAGCTGGGGGCCCCAGGATATTACAGAGACCTTTCCCGGGGTACCAAGCTGTCCTGAGAGTTAATCATGGCTACCAGCTGACCTTCAGTACAGTCTGAATGCTGCCCCTACTACGGGTCTTGTCTACCAGGCCTTTCGATACACTCAAACCAAAGCCACAGCTGAGTTAGGCAGAGTTTGTGGGAAGACAGCTTCCTTCAGACTTAGCCTGACCTTGTCACTAATAGCATGTGCCCAGTCAGGTGCCTCCCTTCCCAGCTCTGTCTCTCTGGCCCACAGCCCAATCCTGGCTTGGGGTGGAGAGGGGCAGGAAAGAAGGCTGAGCGATTGGTCCCCGTGTACTTTTAAGGGTGGACATGCCTGAATCAAATGGACAGACCCAGAAGCTAGGACAAGCTTAGCAAGCTCCTCCTGGCCCCCTGGCTGAGCAGGAAGCTGCCCTCCTCAGAGCCTCTGCTGCCCACAGGGGCCTCTCACAAGCAGGCTTTGTGACAGATCTTGAGGACGCAGAGGCTGCAGGAGTCAGTTTTAATTCAAAACACCTCTTGCCTGGACATGCACGGTACCACGGAAGGAGAACAGAAAGTCCACGCTGCTCTCTGAACTGAGTGGCTCCCCTCAGCCTTCTCAGTCCACACAAGCCCTAGCCCGGCTTCCCAAGGAGCCGTTGAGCCTTGCTAACAACCACACCCTTCCACAAAGCTCTGCCCGCAGCAACTGGCCAGTTATGGTTGTGACTTGGATTCTTTTGTTTCTTGGGATGGGGAGGGAGCACCTGGACCTCAAAGTGCCTAAACCACTGGACATGGTGGAAGGCCAGGAGCAGAGGAACTGGAAGCTCTAAGGTTCCAGACCGTAATAGTCATGTGTCCTCAAACATTTTCAGGTTGGGAGAGGCAGCATATGCTGCCCACAGAAGTATTTGCCTCAGCTGCTTGGCACACGAGGCCTTTTTGCAGGTAGAACACAGGAAACTCTCCACCCAGTGGGACAGGTTTTGTCCCCTGTGGCCACTTCACTTTGTGACCAACTCTTTCTGTGGTTCCGTTTCTTACTCCAAGATTGTCCCCTGTGGTCACCTGCTCTGGGAGACAACCATCTACGGATATCTCTCTCGTTCTAACCACCCCACTTCCGATGATCACTTCCCGCTGTGGTCCTCTCTCCCTGTAGTCAGTCCTCCAGGTCACCTCCACTCCAGGTTCATGTTAACCACCAGAAGAAAGAAACCCTTCTTCCGGCCCTCCCCAGCTCCCAGGCACCTGACCTGGGGTCACATGGCCAGCCTTGCCTGGCAGGCTGGATGATCTGCTCTGAGTCACTCCCCTGTGCCTGAGCCTCAGCGTCCTCCACAGTACAGCGACAAAAACATTTGCCTTTTCTCCCTGTTGTGATGAGCAAGCCAGAACAAGAGGGAAGACAGCTTGTGCTGTGTGTCCGGGTTTTACGTGTGCACTTGAGTGTGTGCAAGTGTGTGTGTGGTAAAAAATGCGTGTATCTCTAAGGGTGACCAAGATCCCAGGCTGTTCCAGGCAATTCCCTCCCAGTCTCATGAGTCTCCGGAGAGAAGGGGCCAATAGGACCAGCATGCCATTGTGGTAGGCACAGCATGGGTAGGTGTCCCCACATGGTTATCACTTCCTGCTGACCCCACCCAAGACCAGCCTTTGCTCTTCCCAGGATACTGCAGGGCCTACTGAATGGAGACCTTCAATGAAGGTCCTGGCTTCCTGGGGAGGGGGGTGGCCAGAGCCCCTTCCTGACAGCCAGGCTAGTCCTGGTTGAGGGGCAGCTCTGAGTCTGGCAGTGGGGCAGGCAAGTTGGGGAGCTGCAGGCTGTCATAACTGTGGGCTTTCCTGAGGAACTCTCAGGACCCCCATTCCCGATAACTCTTAGGACTCCCAGCCACTGAGCATTCAGCTCATTCCTGCTGGGCCAGATTGCCTCAACACAACCCTGTCAGCACTCTGGGTCTAGACTTCCCCTATCCTGCCTGGGTTGTGTATACTCTTCCCCCCTCCCACACACACACACATCACACAAATTGCTGGTGATTGGACTTCTAGTTTCATGAGGCAGAGTCTCCAAAGAGTGGATTCTCATATCACGAGGGCCTGAGAGACCAGGCCAAGACAACAGGGATGTGGAAGGTGGAGACGCTGCCAGAAAATGCCCAACAAGTGCTCTCGGGACCTGACGCATGTTCTGTTCAAGGGAAGACACAACCACAGCCTGAGAACACATCCACCACAGTTATGCCCCATGTCCCTCTGCCACGGACTCGACCCCAGTTTGTGGCAAACTACTTCTCTCTTCTGCTTTCCTTTTCCTCTTCCCAGTAGGGCACCGGTACCTCTGCCAGAGGCATGGCAGGTGCTGTGGAGGTTCAGGAGAGGTGCCCCCTGACCACAGGCAGGAAGGAAACAAGGCGCAACAGTTTCATTGTGGCCAGCCCTTAGCAGGGGCTAGGGAGGTGGGCCAGAGCCGCACTTCCTCAAGCAGCCCAGCCCTTAGTGCTAGGACGCTCCGGAGGAAAGTTGGGGATGGTAAGATTCAGAGCTGCAGAGAATATTGCCAAAGGATCTCCAGGGAATGGTGTGCCCAGATAGCTGGGCAGAGAGCACAGGGGTGGCGGTGAGGACAGGCAGACAGCCTCACTCCCACACAGACCCAGAAGGCAGTATGGACCAGTGGCCATCTCCTTGCAGCCTCCCCAGCTATCCTTCTGGCATGCTCAGGAGATCCTTATCCTGTGGAGTTTGTCTAGCAAGACCAGGACGCATGGAATCTGGCCCCTAGCTGAACAGAGAAAGGAAGAGGCTTTGAGACCTCGGTTTAGTATTCAGCATGGTACAAGTGAGCCACATGCCTTTCTGCTCCTGCCCTTGGCCCTTACAAAGCAGCTACAAACCCACTGCCAGATATCAGTCATGGCTCTGCATACAATGGCCAGAGTTTGGCAGATCCTTTGTGCTTAGCTGGCCTGACTCACTGGCCCTGGCTACCGCTGTCTGCTCCTGTGAACTGGATGGAGTAGTCTCTGTCTTGGCTCGCAACCACACCATCCCAACTCTCCTCGAGACTCCAGAGACTTACCTTCTACCCTATCCAGGCTTTATCCCAGGACTACCTGTGCTAGCCTGTGCTAACATGTCTGCCCCCTGACCCAGGGTTTTTTTTTTTTTTTTTTTTTTTTTTTTTTATTGTCACTGTAGGTCCTAGGCAGAGGTCCCATCAAGGCTAGGGACACTTCTCAGAGGGAACTACTTTTCCTGGGGTGAAGCTGGGTCATGCACTAGGAAAGACAGACATCGTATGGACCCCCAGGCTGTAGAGGGCTTGGCCTACAGAGGTGCTGGGGCCTGAAGCGAATCCCCCTTTTCCTAAGTTCAGCTGTGAGAACTGAAGAGTGGGGTGGTCATTTCCACGGCTGTGACACAGGAGCTCTGTGGCCCCAGTAGGGAAAGCAGCAGGCCCCGGGCAAGGGAGGTGGGTGGCTGCTCCTCTGTTTTCCTCCATCTGCCTTTGTCTATTCCAACAAGGAGGGTGTGTTTGTTTAAAGATGTCTCTTTTGGCAGCAGAAGTCTGTCTCCAAGCAGAAACACAGGAGTGTGGGGAAGCAGGAAGAAGTCTTTCCACCAGAAAAAGTCTTTTTTTTCTTCTTCACAAATGAGGACCCTGAAGTGTGACTTCACTGAGCCACTGAAACCCAGAGAGGCCACACCATAGAGCACTTGGGTCCCCAGACCAGGGTCAGGGCCAGTTGGCTGCTGGAATTCCACACCGAGAAGAGTCCTGGCATCTCCATGTTAAACTTCACACCAGGAACCCCAGGATCTGGGGCCTTTGTATCCCTGAATCAAGTTACCACAGACCCAGCAGCTTGTCACTAGAATGGTTTGTTTTTGCTGAGTTCCGATGATGTCCGGGCTCCTTCAGTGGCTAGAGGCAAGGGTCCGCTTTGCCTCCTATTTATTTTCTGGTGGCCCGAGATGGTCCTTGGCTGGTATCATTCCTGTTCCGCCTCCACCTTCAGCAGGCCTTATCTCGATGGGTCTGTTTACACAGCCACAGGCTTTCAAAGAAAACGGATATGTGAAGCTTAGCGGTCCCGGGCAGGGCTTGGAGTTAGGGAGCTTCCTTAAGTTGAAAGGTCAGGAAAACCAGAAGTCTGCTGTATCAGGGGCATGAGCACAACCGTCACAAAACCTTGAGACCCATGAGTGCTCCCTGCCCTTCCTGCCCTGTACTCTTAGGCATGAGCAAGGGCTTCTGTCTCAGGTTCTTTCTCAGTTAGGTCAACCAGGATGCTCTGGTACAATCAGGGAAGCCCATAGCCAGGGGGCCTACTTTTCTACTAAGGGTAGAAGATGGCTGACCCCTTTGGTCTGCAGAAGCCAGATGGCAGCTCAGTCTCTCTAGAAGTATCATTTTTGCACTTTTTTGCTAAGCTCCGAGGCCTCAGTTTCCCCATCTCCACATGGAGGTCATAAGGGATATTAGGGTAGAGGGCTTGATAATCCATGAGGAAGTGGATGTACCCCACTATCTCAAGCCCCAGGGTTCCGGCCCCTCAGAACCATGGTGTCTGGGGACATTTTCTCCTGGAGAAGGAACTGGGAACAAACACAACCCGGCTCCTGCCTCAGAAACAGGCTCCCCACCTCCTGCCTACTTCTAACTGTTAAGACAGTGGTCAGCATTGGGAACATCAAGGTAGAAGGTTCCAGGGAGCAGAGACAATGGTACTGATACGGATCATGGTGTCCCTGGCTTAGAGGGCAGGCGTCTGAGTTCCCAGCTTCAGAAGTCAGAGGGAACCTGGCCTCTGAGCTCAGGAAGCAATGAACAAAATGCTGACAGGGAAGCTAACTGGGAGCCCATCAGAGCAGAAGGGAGGCCCAGAGCTCGGTAGAATTAGAACTCAGGGCACCACAGAGACTGGGAACTTAAGGGAACAAAGTGGGGAACCTCCCTATGTGCAGCTCACACACATGAGAAACGAAGATAGATGACAAGGCTCAAGGCAGAAGCAGTTGCCTGGGACTGAGTCCTCATGCAGGTGATGGGGGCAAGCAGTTGACATTTATACCAACGAGCTCGTTTGCCCTTCATTCCATTCTGGCAACTGGTTATGGCTAACTGCAGGGCAGTATCTCCTGTGATGCCACGTTGGGCCTCAGGCCCTGGAGCATCCAGTGGGGCCCAGGAGAGCTTCGGACAGTGTGATTCCAGAGCAGCCAATAGCAAGCCGTCCCCGTGAGAAGCGGTGATCTCTGTCTGACTCAGGCGGCAGGGACGATAGGCTGTCATGCTATTTCAGGAAAAATAATTATACCCATGCTAAAGGGGAGCTCTCCCATGGAATGTCTAAGGAGTATCGCTCCGATGCCCAACACAGTCTGCCTGCAGCTCCGGGCATGGGTGGAGGTGGGCAGAGTTTCTAGGAACCCCAGGTGGCTGAGGTCTCTCAAAGGTAGTCAGGGCTGGGAATGGAGTTCAGCCGCTAAGGACTGAAATGCTAAGTCCAGACCCTAAGCCCCTGACTCTACTGTTACCCATTAGGAACTGTGATGTTCTTGGCTATGTGTGATGAGCTAGGCCATGTGTGTCATAGGGCAAGCTTTATGATACACAACATAGCTCTGGTTTTCCGGGCTCTCCCCATACCTCATTCTACCAGGCCCACGATGACCTGTCATCAGGCAGCTAGAAATCTGCTGCTGTGGCCTCCTAGCTGGCAGGAGTAGTAGGCTAGAGTTCAGCAGCTCTGCCTGATGTGTGTGCATGCATGTGTGAGTGTATGTGTGTGTGTGTACTCCACCTACAGATGGAGGATCCAGAAACTGCATGGACACATGGGTAATCTTGTGTCCAGTTGGGGTCTAGAGGGGCAGAACACTAGGTTTGACCCCATGCCTTTTGATGGTATCTGCTGCTGGATTTAAAATGCTCTTCAGTATTATCCTTGGAGTGGTCATCAAAACAAATCTCATAGGAGCACTATTCTAGGGAATACGGTAAGAGCTGATGAAACTCATGGCCCCTGCCCTCAAAACCCTACAACTTACTCGGAAATGAAATCGAAACTCTGAATAGCTCTAGATGTATTTCTTAAATTGAATTTGAAGTTTAAAGCCTCCTACCAAGAAATGCCTCTGGTGACAAATTCCACCAAACATGAAAGAGAAAAAGAAAGGAGAGAAGGAAGGAAAGAAATCACTTGTTTAAGCAATTTAAGTCAGACACTGGCAAGATGCTCCTAAAATTTATACAAAGATACAAAGGACCTAGAAATGCAATAATAATAAAACAACAACAACAACAACAACAATACCCATTAGACAGAATTCTTAGATAAGATACAAACATCATTAGCCACATGACAAAAACTATAATTTGAACTTGTCAAAATGCACAAACTAAAAGCTTCAACTCTTTTCAAACGAAAGGCAAGCTACACATTGAAAGATTGTTTTGCCTCTCATCCTGTAAATGTATTTGTACACACACCCATATGACAAAGACACTTAACACGATGAATAAATATATAAAGAACTCCAGTAATTCAATAATAAGGGCTCAGGTAAGCCAATGAAATACTGGTAAGAAGCAAGGGGTGTGGCCCAGAGGCAGAGAAGAGATTGGTTTGGCCTGCACAGGTTGGGTTGGTTCAAACCTTAGCATCACATGGAGGGAAAGTAGCAAGTAAATTTAAATAAATCTGAAAAGGTGCTGAGTGGCTAAGGAGTAAGCAACTAATAGCATCAAATGCAGCTGAGGATGTGACCAGGTGGAACTTTGTATTCAGGGAAGGACAGCGTCAGCTTCAGGGAAGGTTGGCAGCTGTCACGTTGTACTGTCTCTCTGTTGCCCTTTGACCTCTATCACCCAAGAGAAACAAAACCATCCCCAACTCAGACAGACACACAAACACTGCAACATTGTTTCTAATAGCCCCAAGCTGGAAACCAACCACGAGCCAGTTGCCAGGTGGCTGGATAAACACAGTGTGATGTATGTACGCCAAGGATGCCACTCGGCTATTAAGAGTGAGCTAGTGACCTGCGGAGCATTTGATGAATCTCCACCCAATGACGCCAAGGAACAAAGCCAAACCCAGAAAGCCACAAGGTTGTGGCTCTGTAGAAAACTTAAAATACCAACCACCCCACATTGACAGGAAGTAGGTCCTCTAGCACCTGGGGTCTTTCTGCCCAATAGGAACGTTCCACACACAGCATGCACTGGACCGTCTGAGTTCTGAACTCCTCCGACACTGAGTCAAGATGAGGACTTGGGACTGCAGTGTAGTGTGGCCTCAATCTCACCTTTTTTTCTGGTGGGGGAGGGGGGATTTGTGGGTGCCTTTTTCTTTATCCTTCCTTCTGCAAGCTGTGTGGAGAAGTTCCTGCTTTTTATCCAATCTCTTGCTAGCTGGAGAATTTGTCAAAATGCACCTTTGGGGATCGGGATAGAGATATAACTCAGTTTCGCACTTTGGTTCTATCTCCAGCCTGTCATCTCAGCATTCGGGACACAGAAGTTTAGGGTCATCCTTGTCTACATGGGCAATTAAATGCCAGCATGGCTTTAACAAGACGAGACCCTGTCTCAAAACAAGAAAGAAAAAAAAATACATCTTTCCCTCCGATTGTGAAGAAAAACTCTTGGGACCTACTGGGGAAACATGACCCCTATCCCAGAGCTGTTCCGGGGGGAAGGTACCAGAACTGCTGGGGCTGGCCAGTGGGTCTTCCAAGTGTTTTTAAAGTCCTCTCAGAATTTTAGAGAAATCACATTCAAATAGACAAAATACCAATAATGAAAGTGGGTGGAGCAGGGGTGAACAGAGAGAGCAGTTCTCTGCGGAATTGACATGTTTTCACCCTACTTAACTCCTGCTACGGCCTAGCCACAAGCCAAGCCCGGATTCCCAGGCCTTAAAGAACCTTCACCAGATGTTCTTCAGGGCCCACACTGAAAGACCAAGGTCATATTTCTTCAGGGCAGTACTTGCCCAACCTCCCCACCAGGGTGTCTTCTAACACCCTCCCCCCACTTCATTCTAGAAGCAAAACTAGTAGGTCTGTTTTGTTTTTCTTCTGCCCCCAGGACTCAGTTCCTCCTCGGGCCAGATTCAGTTCCTGCTCTGAAGGCCCCACCTTCACATCCCGGTGCATGCTGGGAAAAAGGGAAGAAGAGGGTTCCACTCCTAGAGATTACCAAAAAAAAAAAAAAATTCTTCCTACCTGTAATCTTGCTGAGATGGCCAAGCTGCAGCCAAGCAATAAAAACTCCTAGTTGTGTCTGGCCAAGGAGTATCTAGGGGCTTCTGGATAAAACCTCCTGCCTTCTGTTGGAGTTGGTGCCCTGTGTGAGGTGGGCTGAGAGCTGATAACTCTCCTTCTTGAGGTGTGAGGAGGGGTAACCGGATGCTGAGTGATACCACCTTGTTTGCTTAGTGTTTACTGCACCCAGGCAGACTGTATGCCGTCTCTGTGTGTCATAAACTAGTCAGAACCCACAGGGCCCTAAGATGTGACTCTGTGGCTGAGTGTACCATGTTTCAAACGAACACTGATGCACACACAGCCCACCCAGGTCATTCCGTCCAGTGTCACAGGACTGGAAAGCCACAAAGCTAGGACACAGAGGCAGGCATGTGACAGCAAAGACCACATTCTTAGCCACCGAGACACTGTGCTGAGCCCGATGGGCACAGCTTTATCTTCTATTAGCAAGGACATAGACAGCCGCTTGCTCCACAGTGGTCACTGCTCCAGGGTACGCCTGGACCCTGGCCAGAAGGATCAGGAGGACGAAATCTAAAGAACCCCAATACACCCCATCTCTCAGAAGTGCAGCTGTGTGGTTGAAGGGTGTGTCAAAGCCTCTCTAGTTGCAGGACAGGAACGGACACGTCCCCGATGTAAACATCTTGTGAAACTCCCTGGGAGTCTACTGAGCAATGTTGGCAGCAAAGTCCTGGGCAGGGCTGGGAAGGGACCTCTCCACAGGCAAGGGACTTGACAGGCTCTGTAGCAACAATAGCTGCTCCTCCTCAGTGACTTTGGGAAAAGGTTGTGAGGAGATCGACTAACCCAGGACAGAATTCCGGGGGGGGGGGGGGGGGTTCTCACCAAGTTTCTAGAAGTTTCCCCAGGCTCCGATTTCCAACCCGAGAGATCCGAGTGACGTTTTATCATCTCCATCCTCAACCCCCTGTCAAACACACCAAAAGTCCTAGAAGAAACCATTGCAGAAAGTTCAGCTGACACCCGCTTCCTGAGAAATTACACACACAGGACCATATATATCCAGTATTTCCGGTGCACCACGGTATCGTTCCTCATTAGGAGAGGACCACCTAGGTGAGACATCTGTCAGTCTACTACTTAGCAAGAACGTGTGTGAAAACCAAATGCACAGGAAAGGCCAGAGACAAGAGTTATCTGGACTTGGTCAATTTCCCACACAGTAAGCAGGTTCTCCCAGCACGCAGCCACTGCCTATGCCGGAGTCGAGCTGAATGCCTGAATCAAGCCTACTGTCCCAAGTCTCTGAGATGGGACCTAAGCCCCAACCTAAGCCCCAAGCATATAGGCAGCAACATGACGGGGGGGGGGGTGGGGGGGGGTGGGTGGGTGGGCCCGGCCTGCCCAACTTCCTTAGAAGTGCAGTCTGGGCTGGTTTTTCTCACGATGATTGGTTTAGCAAGTCTAGATGTGGTAGGCATTTAAGACAGTGTGGGCCACCAAGCCTCACTGGAATCCAAAGAGGCACCCCCATAGCCTTCTGCTCCCCACCCCCCCATCTAGCAGTCTGAGGGGGCTGGGCATTCAAGAGCCCCGGTGAAGGTTCTGGGTTCTTACCACCTGCAGGGGCACATCCTAGTTTTCAGCCATGGCTCTTTCTGGCTCCTCTGGTAGTTACTGCCCATTCTCTGGGTCTTTTCTCTCAAACACTTTTATCATGGTGTGATAGACCCAATATGAAATGTACCAACCACCCTGCTTCTGAATGCATAGTTCAGTGGCATCCAAGCGCATGTCTGCGCAGCCATCACCTACAGAAGGTTCTCACTGCCCCAAGCTGGATTTCAGTTCCTGAACCACCATGCTACTTTCTGTATTTGACCACCCTAAGGTCCCCAGTAGCAGTGCAGACTTATCACACTGAGCGTACCCCCTGACGCTCACTCAGGCCACGGTTTCTTCCACTTTGAAGGCTAAGTGCTCCACTCTAGGGAGGGAGCACATTTTCCCATCTGTTCATCCACGGAGACTAGGCTTGTCCCTAAACTTTGACCTCTGACAGTGCTCTATGAACATCTCTGTATAAACATCTCTGAGACCAGTTTTGGGTATAGACTGTTTCATTATCATCTGTGGAGTTTATGCCATGGTGCTTCCCTGCTGCAGGGATCCTGGGCTGCATTCCATGGCAATATCAAAGAGTTGTCTTTACCCAAAGGTAGTAAAGACTCAGTGCAGGGCGTTTCCTTTGTGAAATTCCTCCAAAACTTGTAAAGGCTTAAAACGTCTAGAACTTATAAAGGGATTCTGAGTACATGTGGAAGGAGGGAAGCCAGGAAATGCCTGTTGTTGATTTTGGGCTAAGACAGGACACTCTGGCAGGCCTGGACACAGCTCAGCTTGTTGGGGCTTCCCAATAGTGTTTCAAAGAAATGGGCCCCCAGAGGTGAACCAAGGGAAAGTCAAGATTTCCCCCCAAATATTTTATTTAAATATTAAATTAAAAAAAATACATCAACTAATCATTTGGCATACGGCTCTCACATTAACATGAGAAATGAAACAATTCATAGTAAAAAAAAAAAAAAAACCAGAAAAACAAAACAAAAACCATTATATACATCTCAGATCACGTAGTGTCTTTAAATAGGCGATTCTATTACAGTCCGGTACGGGGCTGTGAGGATCTACAAAAACACAGCACACACGCCAAAAAAAAAAAAAACAAAAAAAACCCAAGAACTAAAAACCATGACATCACTGTCCCCCAAAGGGTCGACAGCAACTAGAAGACACAAAGATTGCCAGAAAGTAAAGTGCTTGTCGCTTCTGACACACAGCAGTGCCCAGGTCTTTGATCTGTGGTATCCGGACAGGATCTGTGGAAGATGAGGACTGGCTGCCCAGGATACTGGGTGCTTCCCTGATCCACACATCAGGTGAGTCGGCAGGAGGGACACTTTTTGGTTTGTTCTATGGAGGGCACCAGTTCTGACCCAAAACAATGGTCCTTCGCCTGTCTTGAGAGTAAGCGGTATAGGATGGGCCGTGGGGCCAACAGGGAGGACCGCGCTGTGACATCAGGTTTGAGGACTGCCTCTTCCTGGTCTCAGGTAACTCGGTCAATCTTTGGCTTTTGAAAGTGTCTCCTTTCCTCTCCCTTAATGACCTCAGGTTAATACTGCGGCAGCGAGGGATGCGGCGGTGGAAGTCATCCGGGAGGCCCTGACGTAGAATGAAGGTGTTCGGATGGCACAGCTGTTGCCTGGGCCTTACCTGCCCAGGTAGACTTGTTAGGTAGGGCCACTCCTTTCCTGACACCTCTGCCCTGTGCTGAAGGTAGGCAGGCTGAGGCTCTTTCGACACAAACATGGGGACAACTTCTTAATGTGACCAAGGGAGGTTTTTAAGCCAGGAACACAAAAGTGTGTACAAAGTAGAAAAAAATAAGTAGCATCTGTCTCCTATTTATACACATGTACAGCGTTTGCTTTAAAAAGAAACTTTACAAACACTGACCTATACTTATCATATTCCTGGAAAGCAAGCCAGACAGAGCCCAGGCCTGGGTGGGGGTGGGGGGGGCAGGCTTTCACCAGGAAGGGTCCCAGACAGAGGGCAAGGTAGTCATAACCAAGATGCCCTGCTGGCTGCCTGGGTCCCTCTGGTTACAGCCCCTTGGTATTGCACAATTTCCCCAAGTCAGGTGTTCTTGCAGGACCCTGATAATGAAATGCGTAAAAATCTGGTAATTAGCAGCAGAGTCGAGGTACGCGGCAAGAAGGAACTTCTTGGTTTCCTTGCGGTGTGAGGGGCTCTGGCCCATGTGACCACGGGACAGAGTGCCCACCTGCAGGTCCTTACCCCCTTCCAGTCCTCTGAATAAGCCCAGCAAACTGACTTGAGCAGCTAGAGTCTCAGGTTGAGACACGACGAGACGGTCCTCTGGCTGACGGGGAAGTCTGTGAGAGGTCTTCCCCTAGGCTGACCGTTGGCTATTCTGAAACCCACACGGAAAGCAGCGAGTTCACAGTTTTTGTCTAAAGCACGAGTGTTTCAGAAGTGGAGAGTTGTGAACCCAAGCCCTAAAACAATGCCGACCAACACACAGGCACGAGCCACAGGAAGAGCTGCCCCCTCCAGGGATGTCCAAGCTCATCACGTTACCGTGACGAACTGTGAACAGGAGTGTAGGTAAAAGCAGCGTGGCCCCTCTTCTTCCTCTTCACCCCAGCCGCAAGGGCCTCTCTCCCCTCACTGTCCTTCCCTTCCATCCGCCCGCCCACATGACATACTCTCAATTATTATTTTTCTTCAGAAAGTTTCAGTCCCTACTTATCATTGAGGTCACTCAGTGCAAGAAAACAGAAACAAAAACAAAAAACCCCCAAAACAACAAAAATCCTAAAAAGCCCATACACCAAACATATTGCTTGTTTCACGTCTAGAAAGTTCTTGGCTTTTGAGTCCGAAACCATCTTCACATACTCTGAAATTATTGCTTGGAAGAGTCAATTGGCCACGGCTGGGGGCAGGGGTGTGTGTGCGCGTGCGCGCGGCAGAACCACCTTCACTGTACCAGGACGAATGTCCCCCGCTGGCCAGAGGTCAGATCCTCCATTTCGCAGTCCCCCTGTGGCAGCCCAGCAGGATCACAGCCTGGGGACAGCCTGGTGAGGCACTGCGGCAGGGGCCCAGTGGGGAGGGCTACTGGGCCAGCGCTGATGTGCAAGTGGGTATCCAGGAGCTGCGCAGCAGATGCCACGGGGGACATGCCAGCCTGGAGGAGTGGTGTTGGCAGCAGGGGAATTCTAGACATGAGGAGGCCGTCACAGGGGGTGAGCACGTAGGGAACGGGAGACAGCTGGGGTCCCTGCTGGCAGCCAGACGAGGGGACTGAGTGGTGCTGTAACTGGAGCAGCCTGGAGAACAGAAAGACAGGGAGGAGGTCGGTCACCCTTGCTGGCTCTGCCCACTCCGCTTTCTACACCGCCCAGGTGGGGCCCACCCACCTCAAAGCTGCTCTCAGCAGATGGTATTTCACATAGCTGTGTGTGTGTGACGTGACACATCCCTGAGCCATCCTGCCCCACATCCTGGCTGTTACGGCAACTCAGAGATGTCAGGCTCAACGGGAAGAGTCTTGGTCACCATTGCCCTCTGCCCGCAAAGGGTTACTAAATCTACCCACTGCCCCTCCTTGCTCTACCCCCCCCCCAGCACCCCTCCCCACAAAAATGTCCCTAAGGAACCATATGACAGGAGACATCTCAGCACACAGGAAATGCTTGTTTCACCCAGAACACAGGAATGGGATGGGAGGCCTACCTCTGCTGGTGCAGCACCTCTTCGAGCAGGCTCCTGCCCTCCCGATTGCTGGCCGTGCAGCCCTGCAGGCCTGAGCTTGGGGCTGGGGTGTGGAAGGTACTCATCCCTCCCCGGGGAGTTCGGCTGGAGGACTGGCACACCTGACGGGCCAATCCTTTGATCTTGTTCAGGCCCAGGAACCCCTTGGTCCTCGCGTTTTTCCTCAGCTGCTGCCGGAAGGCCTTCAGCCCTGTGGAGACAAGTTGCAGGGGGTTAGTTGGCAGGCCTGGCTCTAGGTTATGGCTGACAGCTTTCAGCCTGCTGGAGTCTCCATGCCCTGAGGAGGAGGGAAGGAAAGAACTGGGCAGCTAATGGCCAAGGCTCCCTACAGGGACCGTGTGGCAGCTGCCAGCTTCTAACCCCAACATCCACACCTCCTCCATGGCCAGTCTTCTTTCTAGGTCTGGGGCTGTGGTCCCCCAACCCCACAGGTGTGTGTGGGTGGGCTGCGGAGGAGAGAGCATGCGGTGCACTGGGCTCTGGAGGCTGCCTAGACTACCCAGACACAGAGGGCCTCACGGGTACCCTGACCCTGAGCAGCATAGAAAAATCTAAAGCAGGCATGGGATTGTTTGTAAAGATCCCTTCCTTGACCCTGGCCAGCCTGCTTGTTACCCAGAAAGGTTTGTCCCTTGTACTCAGGGCCAGGACTGAGCCCACCCTGTGAGTCAGGTTGCCTCGGACTGGGGTTGCACCTCCAGCTTGTCTGAGGGGCACGGATGGACAGAGATGGCCTGCTGGGACAGCAGCACCCCCTGGGGCAGGAGGAATGAGCATGGAAGGGGACCTTACCTTGAGTGAGCGAGGTATCTGATGCCCTCCGTCCCTCCTGGAAGCTGACAGGAGGTAAGACAGCTGCGCCCAGACCTGCCTGAGTCTGTAGCACAGGGGTGGCTGACTGTGATCCCAAGAAGGGTGAGGCCAATCTGACTGGAGAGCTGGTGCCGAGCAGCCCTGGGGTGGCCAGGCCACCACCAAGCCCCACAGGACCTTCACTTGCAGAGAAGGGAAGGCAGCTGTCGGAGCTAGTTCCTTCTGAGGGACTCGCGGCGACAGAGGAGGAGACAATTATGCCTGTGGGAAGATCAAGGGCTTGAGCAGGAGACCTCACACCCCAACGTACAGCCCGAGGGACAAGGTACTTGGTCTATCTAGTGAGGGGAGCCTGGGGTATGCTATTCCCCAATTCGAGCTTAATCTAGGCCATCAGAGCCTAGAGGCCCTGGCTATGAGCCCATAGGTGCAAAGGCAGATGGCAAGCTAACCGGCGAGGCTCAGACCCCAGAACAGGAAGAGTCCAAGGCAAAACACCTGCCGTCCAGTGCCTGGGACAGTTAAGGGGTGGCCTGTCACTGAAATGAGTATATTCATGCTCAAGTATAAACCATGGGTCACTAAAAACAAAACAAAACAACCTGAGGGAGGCTGCCAGGCTAAGGGCCCATTTCAAGTCATCTTGGCCCTCACCCTGGCTGCTGCGTCTCTCTGGACTTACACGGAGGGTTGAGCGGGGAGAAGTGGGTGGAGACTTCAGCCAGCGTATGCCTCCGGCCAGTGCTGCCCGGCAGGGGTTCCTGGACCTCCTGCTCCTCTTCCAGGCCGGGACCTTGCCTGACCTCCTCGCTGATGGCTGTATCCAGCAGGCTGCTGGGGGAGATGGATCGGTGCCGGAACACTCCACTGCAGTTGGTATCCAGGGGGAACAATAAGGGCTGCAAGGGAGGGACGAAAGCTGGTCACTTCCGGGACTCTACGAATGGATCCTGGTGGAACACAGCCACCAGAGGAGAGCGAGGAACCCACAAAGGACCAGCACCCACACACCTGAAGTGAGCTGTGGAGATCACAGTCTATCTCGGCCTGCAGGACAGACTGAGCCAAGGCCTGGGGCTGTGGGCACAGCAGAGAGGGCCGGAAAGGGTCACATGGGAGAATTTCTTGAGGAACCTGGGGCCAGAGAGGAGGATGGCTTGTTAGGGAGTACATCCAGGGTTGGATACCAGTGGCAGCTGGCTGATCCTAGAGGCTCAGTCTTTATCTGTGAGGTCACATGCACATGCAGGTGAAATGTGTGTGTGTGTGTGTGTGTGTGTGTGTGTGTGTGTGTGTGTAGCCATAGCTACCCCCACACTCCACTCCCCACAGCCCCTCTATTACCCAGAGCTTGTGGCCAAAGCACTATTAGGCTTCCAATGAGGTCCGGGGACAGCCCTGAGTCAGTGACATGTCTAAGCACAGGGAGCTCAGCCTTACCTCCAGACTGCTGAGGTCTGAGCTGCGGAGCTGGGGCTGTCTGGTAGGCGCAGGAGTGGGCCGGGAGGAGGGCTGGGTGCTTCGATGCTCCTTGAGGCGCTCGAGCAGGAGGTAGTAAATGGCCGCAAAGTGGTTGTAGCTACTGTTCTGCAGAGACTGGGGGGGGGGGGTAGAGTCAGAATGAGGCCTCAGCCTCACTGACCACTAGGTTTCCCTGTCAGACTACTCCAAGTAACTCTCAGGCAGCCAAGACAAAGCTGGCCCTTAAACTAGACTGCCCCTCCATTTTAACTCCACAGGCAAGGGTAAACCCGAGAAACCCGATCCCACCAGCATCGCGGCTATGCATGCCCACCTCTATTGTCCTCTGCCGGTCGATGCCGAGGGCCTGCATGATGCCCAGCACCTGCTCGTTGTAGTCGCCTAGGTTCGAGGTGTAGCCCTGCATGGAGAAGGCAGGGTCGTCCTGCTGCAGGAGGGTGGGGTCAGCCTGCATCCATCGGTGCTGGCGGATCTGGGCGATGGTGATGCGCTTGGCGGGGTCCACTACCAGCATGCGTCTGATCAGCGTCTCACAGTCTGTGGGAGTGAAGGGCTCACACTGAGGACAGGGCACTGAGCCCGGGGACTGACTCCTATTCCCACAGAGAGCTCGTTACACGGGCAGAAACCACCACCCACAAGACGGTCAAGAAGCCTGAAGCTGCCATTTTAGTCTTTCCCCCTGCTTCAGAGAAGAGCCACCATGTTGGGGGACCAGACCCAGAGAAGACACTCTATCTCTCTAAGTACCCTCTGGAGAGAACCATTTAAACTCTCCCTCCTAGTGTGGTGCACGTGAGGCCGGGCATCTTTATAAAACGGAAAGCCTTGTGTGTGAGAGGGGCTGGCATCTTGGGGTGTTTCAAAGGTGAAGGCCCTGGCTAGTGGGAGCACTGCTGAGATGACAGGCTTAGAGGAGGCAGGGCGAGGTTCCTGTGTCACCTGTAAGTAAGTAGGGCACTGGGAAATTCACCTATGGGTTGAATTTCTCTTGCAGCCTGATCGCCCAGTCCTGAGTCCTGACTTGACTGCTCGCTAGCTAGACAGCTGGGCAGGCAGTGCCAGGACCTGCCCACCACCTCTTCCCTAAAGCCACCGCCCAGACCAGCTTTACCCTGCTCACCCACCTTGGGACATGAAGAAGGGGATGCGGAAGCGGCCCTCCAGCACCCGCTGTCTCAGCGTAGGCAGGTTGGGTCCGTCAAAAGGGAGGGAGCCGCAGACCAGGACATACAGAACCACGCCGAGGCTCTGTGAAGGACCAGACAGCCCATGTTGGTACCCTGCTTGCCGGCTCCAGGAATGGCAGGCAGCAGGGTCCAAAAAGGCTCCTACCCAGATGTCCAGCTGGGGACCTTCATACTCCTTCCCCTCGAAGACTTCGGGAGCTGCATAGGGGGGGCTCCCACACCACGTGGACAGAGGCTCTCCTGGCTTGTAGAAATTCCCAAATCCAAAATCTGTGAGGCAAAGGAAGAGGCACTGGTATCAGTTTGGGCCTGGCAGGCACCGTGGCTGCAGGGCGCGCTGGAACCGACGCCCCACAAGGCCCTCCCCTCGCCACACATTCTTACCAGCCAATTTGATGTCCATGTTACTGTCCAGCAACAGGTTCTCTGTCTTGAGGTCCCGGTGGACTATGTGATGGTTGTGGCAATACTCCACGGCTGACAGAATCTGCCAAAATTTCTTCCTAGCCTCGTTTTCGCTCAAGTGCCCATTGGAAGTCAGATAGTCTGAGGGACGACAAAACAAAGTCACATCAGAAGACGCTGAGCCTACCTGGGGGCCGGGGCAAAGACAATGCCGAGAGCCAGTGCAGATGTAGGCACACACAAGAAGGCAGGTTTCACCTAATGCTACCACGTACGCCACTCACCGAACATTTCTCCATTTTTTGCAAACTCCGTGACGATGTAGAGCATGTCCTTTGTCTCCATAACCTGAAGCAACAAGAGAAGGGAAAACTTAGGGGGAGGAGAAAGGCTCACATAGAAGCCATGACAGTCACACTTGAACCCCAAGCAACTTTACACTCCTTGGGAGAAGTCTCCCCCCAACCCCCACCATCCCCTGGTCCTGTCTGTCCTGGAAACCCTCCTCTTAAAAGGGAGAGAGCCACAAACAGGACTGTACAGGGAAGCATTTGGCTTGCATGACTCCTGGAAGCTCCCGAGGCCACGGGTGCCAGAATCCTCGGAGTGTCCTTTCAGAAGCCCCATGGACAAAACCCAAAGCAACTTGAGTGATCAGTACAAATACCCCACCCCCGCGGGCTTTATTAACAAGACATTAAGCCTTAAGAACACCGCCTTGCCAGGCAAGATACAGGGGACTGCTCTTTGTACACTGCAGTACCTGGCCTGTGTCAACAGTAACGGTCAATGTCAACACACACCTTCAGAGTTCATTTATTGATCGCTAACTTTGCTATTTAAAAAAAAAAAAAAATTAAGCCACAACCAAGCAACAAAGATTCAGTTCTTCTTGGTTCTGAAACAAATCAAAAATACACTTATGCATATGCAGAGGTTAAATATGCCAGAGGAGCCGGGTATGGTGGCACACACCTGTAATCCTGGCATTTAAGAGGCACAGGCACAATTACTGGAAGTCAAGGCCAGCCTGGTCTACATAGCAAGTCCTAGCCGGGTCAGTCTACGTAGTGAAACTGTCTCAATACAAATAAAGAAAGAAAACTGTACCCCAATAGGAAGAAAGATTTCTTTGGGTTTAAGACATACTGTTATTATTTTAGAAGATACTTTGAAGAAGCTTTTTGAGTCATAAATTTTACTAAGAAAAGTGTTATTAAAAACCATAGCAATTCATCTAAAAATTCAGCCATTACCCCCCCAACACACACACACACACAGTGCAGCAAAAGACCTCTGCTTACGCCTTTTCCTGACAGAAGCAAAGGGGGAAGGGAAAGGAACTTAAGAGTCTACATCTTTTAACCTTTTAAGACCCAAAATAAGCCAACTGTGGTGGCAGACATCTGTCCTCAAGAGACCACAGCAGGAGACTGTCACAAGTCTAAGGCCACCAGGACACAGAGAACAAACACCAGGGCCGGCTAGAGCAGCTACATTGCAAGACCCTATCTCAACAGATGCAACCAGACAAACACTCCCCACCCCCACCCAAAGGAGAGAATGGGATGCCTCAGCAGGACTCTGGGGACGCGGGGGGGGGGGGGGGGCAGCTGAATGAATGTTAGACACCAGAGGACCAACTGGCCTCACCAGCCCACCCAATCCTGAAAGCTGAGTCACTGAAGACGGGAGGTAAAATCTCCGCTCGGACATCCATCACCTGGTATGTTGCTGGGAGGTACGCCTCCGAACCCGTGGGCAAGTGCAAGGTAGGAAGAGGATGCTAAGGCAGCCTAGGCTGTTGTCCACAAACAGGCAGGAGCACAGGAGCCAACCCTTCCCAGCCCCCTCTCAAGCACTGGCCACGGAGGACTCCTGTCTTCGAGCACAATTTAAAGACCGAAATAAGGCACCACCACCCCTGAGCGCACAGCCCTGGGCTTTGTGCTTAAGAGATTCGGAGGGAGCTGTCACGACGGGGCCAAACACAAGCTCCAAAGACTTGTCTGCCTTTGTTCTGAGAAGGACTGGCCAGGGGTAATTTTAAATTACAGTTCCTTCCCCTCCTGAATCGTACACACAGCTTTCCCAACCGTCCCTAGTAGTCACCTCAGGCTCGGGAGGATCCCCAGAGTCACTGATAGGACTTAACACACCAACAGGAGCAGACAGAACAAACTTCCACAAGGCCTGGCTCCTCTACACATGGAGCTATTTCACAGCGGCACAAGTGGACAGTTATCACTAGGCAGATTGAGGAAGATCGTCAGGAAACAACAGACAGACAAACGGGTGAGGCACGTCCTCAGCCCAGATTAAATGGTAAGTTCCTAGGGCTAAAGTTATCTCCCTGTCTTCCCCTCAGCACTTTGGGCACTTGGGAGACAAGGGCCGCTGCATCCCAGAGATACACTGAGGAGACCCGGGAAAGAACAGCTGCTTTTTGAACGTTTAGCAATCATCCGCAAAGGCGGAAGTTTCGAGTTTTGCCCAAGTTCGTCCTCCGCTCAAGCCTGACAGTACATACATATGGTTATCCTCACAGTGACAGGACTTTGTCAACAGACCTCAGCCAAAACTGAAACAGATTACAATACTACAGAAAACTCGAACGTGGCAAAATCAAGTAGAAGCCACAGCAAGAGACTAACAGTCAATAAATAAAGCTGCACAGCCTCGTGAAGGTCAATCTAGTTACTTTGGACTCCATGGTTCGGTTCCCACACAACATCGGAAACCCTGAACTACCTTTAGGGACCCAAGAAGGCTCAGGGTGTGGCCCATGAAAATCAACGTGTCCACGGGGTGTCAAGGCTCCTCTGGCTCACCTGGTAAAGTTTGATGATATTCGGGTGGTTCAGAAGTTTCATGAGCTGGACCTCCCGATAGATCTTCTCCAGATTGCTAGAATCTAACCGTGTCTTGTCAATGATTTTTATTGCAACCTACAGATTTTAGAAAGAAGGGGGGGGGGTTAATAAACCTTCTAGTAACCTCATTTGAATTTCTCAAACATTTGATGTCTTCAAGAGGTCACGAGAAGTTGGGAAAAAGTAAAAGTAGCCCTTAACATTATTTCAAGGGACAGAAGTTAGATTAAAGCTCTGAATTTGCCAGCTAGCTTTACAAAGAGCTGCTCATTTCTGTTGTTTGTTCTCGTTCTCTCGTGTTCTCTCTCTCTCTCTCTCTCTCTCTCTCTCTCTCTCTCTCTCTCTCTCTCTCTCTCTCTCTCTCTCTCTCTCTCTCGGAGGGGGCGGTTGCTGGTCATTATTATCTTAGCTGTTCCCTAGTAATTGTACAAATTATGCAGAAGCATAATACAATGCTTTTTTCCCCTTTACCAGACTAAACACTCATCGTTTACAATTGTGACAATCAACTCTGCAGGACTGAATCAGCACAGGGGTCCACCCCCTGGCTTAGTCTCCCTACACACACACACACACACACACACACACAACGCGCGCGCACCTGCGTTTTGGTGACTCGGTGCCGCGCCAGCTTAACCACTGCAAAATTGCCTTTGCCCAGGGTCCGTTCCACGTCGTAAAAGCCCACTCGGAGGGGCTTCTGCTGGCCCTGGCCGGTGCCTGAGGGGACCGCGCTGAACTCCGACATGATCACCATGGCTTCGGGCCGCACCTGCGGGTCAGCGAGGAGTGCGCTCAACACCGTACCGACCCCTGCCAGATCCCGTTCCCCCGCCAAGCCCGGCCACCGAAGCTATGTCCCACAGGCCACCACGCGTGCGTCCTCGACCCTGTGTTCCTCCAGCCCGAGGCTCCTACTGTGGCCCCGACCCTGGATCGCAGCTCACACACACCCCCCACACACACTCGCTCATTCCATGACACTGTGTGCCCTCCGCTAAAGTCCCCACGCACGCACCCCTCTACCCCGAATCCCTCAGCATGAGCCCTCGGATCTCTGGCTCCCAGCCCGCTCCCCCACGCGCGCGCCCCCTCGATCCCAGGTTCCGTCAGTGCAAGCCCCCAAGCACGCGCCCCCCGACCCCCGGTCTTGGCCGGGCGCGCGCGCCAGCAGTCCACCCGCGGTCGATCCCACGCCAGCCCCTGGACACCCTCGGGTCCCGGGCTTTCACCGCGCTCTCGTCCACTAGAGCCAGCGCTCGGCCCCTCAGGACAGGTTTCTCAACCGGGCGCTCGCAGACCCGCCTCCGGGCGCCGACCCGCAACAATGGGGAGCCCGTGGGGCTGGAGTCCTGTCCGCGACCCTATGCGCGCACCTGCGGGGCCTCGGAGACCCGAACTCGCGCCATTGCTCACCTCCGCCGTCCTCTGTGTGCCCGACCCGGGACGCCACCCGCTCGGTTGCTCGCTCTGCTCCGGCGCCCGCCGTTCGCGCCGCCGCCGCCAACGCTGCCGCCGCCGCCCGGGCCGCGCCGCATGTCAGCGCCCCGCCGCCGCCGGCCGCACGCGGCAACGCCCCGCCCCGCCCCGGCCCCGCCCCGCGCAAACCCCGCCCCACCCCGCCCCCCGCGGCAGGCACAGCCCATTGACGTCGTTTTGACGCCAGAGCGACGCGCGGCCCGGTGCCTGCCGAGGGGGAGCGGAGATCGGGCGGTTGCCAAGAGACTGGAGGTTCTGACGCGCGCGCCGGTGAGGCCGTCGCCATGGCTACCGCGGGCGGTGACGTCAGGGTCCGGGCTCAACAAGCCGCCCGAGACTGCCGACGCCCCCTGCCGGGCACAGGCGATACTGCTTATGGCCCACCGACCAGGAGAACGAGTCTGCTTCGGGACCTCTCCCCGGGGAGGGCTTCGTGGTGGGAACGGTGCCCCGTGGGTGCTCAGTGCCCCCTTCGGGCGCAGCAGGGTGGAATAGAGCCGCGGGACTCTCGGCGTGGGGCTCTGGGGCTGGTGGCCCTAGACTGATCGCTCTGCTATGCCGGGCACTCGATGTGCAGCCAGCAGTGGTTGTCCCTTGACCCTTACTTGATCCCTGAGAGGGCCAGCCAGATGCAAGAATGCCTGGCTCTAGGAAACCGTTGGTCAGTTGAACGCCACTTACTTTTATTACAGAAAAAAAAAATCTCAAAATATTCAGCGAGCTGGAAAGTTAAAGCGAGAAAACACGACTCGTGGTCCCGAAGCCTCCTGCCTCAGGGGCTCACCACTCTGGTCCAGCAGTGTCCTGGGGCAGTTGAATAGGACGGGTGCTTTAGACACAGGCAGCGGAAGGACCCAGCCCCTACTACTCAGGGCTGATAGGTGGGGCCTTTGGAGGACTGGGCACTTTGCCCATTCCCTTGCTGTCTGCCAATTGGCCCACCCTGTCTGTCCCCAAGCTGCTTCCAGACAACAGATAGGACGCAGGGCTGGCTGGGACCTTGGGACTGACCCTGAGAGGGCCTGCCGGAAGCAGGCCCCATTAAAGGGGAGACGAGTGTGGAGAGAGTGGGAATAGCATGTGTGTGACTCCTTCTGTTTGCGTTCCTTCACACCTCATCAGAAAGTAAGATGTGTTCTTAAGGCCAGACTGGAAAGGGGACAGATGATTCTCCAAAGGCTAGGAAGGCGGCAGTTTGGAACTAAACTTCTGTGTCTCCCTCCCTCCCTTCCTCGTGGTTTCCTGTGTGAGAGGAAAAATTAGCACCGGGCAGGTATTAATCAAAACTGATTCAGAATTCATCAGAATTGATTTCTCAACGGAGGAAGACTTTCTGGGCAGATGGGGGTGGTGTAGGCTGGCGTTAGAGAGGGAACAAGGCACAAGGCGGGGGACGGGGGCAGCATGCACCGCTGTTACTATACCTCACCCCCACAAGGGATTCACCTGTTCCATCCTGCCTTTCCCAGTTCATATGTTTTGAAGGGCACTCAAGGACACTAGGCATCTCAGGGTCCCTTTAGTCTTCTGATGTGCTCCTCTGGTTTGTCCCAGGGCTAGTATTTTTGTCTCTCCCACCTGAGCAGCTTACCACTGTACCCCTCACCCCTGGGAGTCCTAACTTCTTGCCCCGTTCCTAGTAGGGCTCTGCAGAGGGTAGGAAAATCCCTTCCCAGCCTGTCGACCCACTGACCTCCGTCCATCTAGCCAGAGCCTTTCCGAAAGGCCTTAGGTGTTGGCAAACATGTCATCCATGTGAAGGATGAGTGGCTGAGGTGCCCATAAACCTCTCAGAGCTGACACTTGCACCAGTATCTCTCAGCATCTAGAGTGCCTGGCTCCTCTTAGCCTTCTCATTCCTATATAAGCTAACCATTGGACTCTCTTGCCTCTTCTCTTTGTTCTCTTTCCCTTGGTGTTGTGCCTCCTCCCACCCTTCTCTCTCCCATCTTGGTCTTCTCTTTGTCCTCTTAGTCTTCTTTTGTCTCCCTCTCTCTTCTCTTCCCCTCTTGCTCCCCCTTCTCTCTCTCCTCTCATGGCTCAGTCTGTTGTGCTGGCCATGTTCCGTCTGGACCCTTCCAGATGCCTCCAGCTATTGTCTCCCTCCTATCTACACTAATAATAATAATAATAATAATAATAATAATAATAATAATAATAAAACCTTCCCCTCAACCATACCTAAGAGCAGTCATATCCTCTCTTTCATTGAGTCAACACCAAAGAAAATCTTGGGGCCCAGACCCAGTGGAAGATGCCGCCCCAGAGGCAAACCTGGATCCAGGCAAACCTGGTGCCTGGGCCCCTCCTGAGCATTGGTCCTCCATAAATGTCCTGTGCCAGTAGTGACTGTATCGTTCCTCCCAGATCCTAGAGGAGAAGCTTGCTGTGTCCACAGAGGCAGAGAGTGGGGAGGACCCAGTGAGCAAGTCCTCTCAAAGCCTGCCTGGCTTTGCCCTTGACAGCATATGCCCACCTAGGAGGGCTGGTACCTAGCACCCTCCTGAAACTCCATCTTCCCCAAGCGGTTCTGTGTCATTGATCCCTGGAAACTATTTCTTCCAGTATCTTGTTTTCTGTTGGCTTCTGTGGTGATGTCTTGGCATTTGAGGAGGAAGAAGACACCTGGCATGCACTCTGGAGATGTGAGCAAATGACTGGGGGACCCCTCACCCAGAGCAGGGGAGGGAGCACAGGGTTGTGCCACCCTGTGCCAGTGTGGTGCCTTGATGACATAGCACTCTGACTGGCGAATGGGGACCACGTTTTGTTTCCCATCACACCTGTCCTGGAAGTGTGATGGTCCTGGAAGGTTGGTTTTCCTGTGTGGACCATGGGGCTGGAAGTCCTGTCTGCTGGGCTGGAGCCCTTCGGTTGTTTATAATTACCCTGGCCTTGCCACGGTCTTACCTTCCATACCTAAATCAAAACACACAGAGCCTGGAGTTCTGCACAAGCTCTGAGGTTAAGTGGGAATGGGCCTGGTACCCTGAGCCATGAATGATACTACCTGGATGTTCCTCTGAGGCGAAGCGTGGCTTTCTGTACTACTGAGAGCTGGACAAGGCACCCTCTGGCTCTTCCACTCCACTCAGTACCGAAGGGCCTCTTTGCCCTGCTTGCTTTGTCTCTCTCAACTTCATGCTTTGTTTGTATGGTATCTGCCTGGTGGCTTCTGAAGCAATCAAGAAAACTGGACTTCTCCAGCCTGGTCACTTACCTTGGCTTATTCGGGCCCACCTTACTTCTGAAGCTGCTGAAGCAGGAGTCACAGCCCAGGTTTGGGATGACAGAAGAAAGGAGGCTTAAGACCCAGGAATCCCCAGGATTGGGCCTGGAGCTCAGTGGGCAAGTCCACCCAAAGGCTGCCTGGTCTTGATCTTGACAGCATCCCATCTGCCCAGAGGCACTTGCCCCTGTTGTCAGAGTAGACCTGGGCAGGGACCCCTGCCTCTCAGGACAGTGGCCCGATCAGCCAGCAGGGACCACTTAACAGAGCAACAAATCAACAAAGCAAGCTGGGCCCCTCAGCTCCCACTGAGAGAGGTGGAGACTCTGGAGACACTGGACATGAGTAGGAGGTGTCTGGGTTCTGGAGAGGTGGCCCAGGACAAAACGGATCGAAACGCGTCTGCACACATACCGGTAGATATGTGTTTACTCGTGACCAGCCAACCCTGATTCCAGGGCACTAGGCTTCCTGTTTGTAGTGGGAAAACTATTAGGATTTCAGCTTTTAGGTCTTTTAACTGTTATTTTTCATTTTTTAACAACAGCACATAAAATAATAGGCTCCCCTGTAAGAGTTTCATACATCGTCTTGTTTATTCTCTCCCCTTCCCCCTCCTTTCCTTCCACATGGCTTTCTTCCTCTTTCAAGTCTCAGGTATTGGTGTATTGTCATCTCCCTGCCCCAACTCTTCCCAGAAGACGCCACTTCCCCTCTCTAGTTTGAATACACACACACACACACACACATACGCACACATATATACACACATATATACACACACATATATATACACACACATATATACACACATATATATGCACACACATATACACATACATATATACATATACATATATATACACATATATACACACATATATATACACACATATTTATATATGCACACTTAAACTCACACATATATATCCACACAAACACATATACACATACATATATACATACACATGCATATACATATACACAAACGCATATATACACACACATATATATACACACACATATATACACACATATACACATACACATACACATACATATATACACACATATATATACAAACACATATATATATACACACACATATTACACATACACACATATATACACATACACACACACCACACATATAGAAATTAAATCTAGGATGCATACATGAGAGAATTGTGGTATCTGTCTTTCTGGGCATGAATACCTAAGATAACATTCAGTTCTATTCATTTTGCTGCAAACGTCATGAATTCATCTTTCTTTGCAGCCAAATGAAATCCCTCTGGGTACATGGAGCCAGATTTTCCTTATCCATCCATCCATTGGTGGACAGTTAGTCTAATCCCACATCCAACCTGTCATGAACAGGGTAGCTAGAAACGTGGACGTACAAAAACCATCTATGTTTGTACTGGCTTAGCATGGCATGGCTGGGTCATAGCATAGTTCGACACTTAAGGGTTTTGGCTTCTTTGTTTATTTTAGTACTCTCCTCTGCTGGTAAGTTTCTGCCAGCCTGACACAAACTGAAGTCAGTTAGACTGAGGGAACCTTAACTGAGAAGATGCCTACATCAGATTACCCATAGGCATTTTCTTGATTGACAGTTGATGTGGGGGGAACCAGCCCACTTGGGTGGTACCACCCCTGGGTAGATAGTCCTGGGTGGTATATGGAAGCCAGAGGAGTCTCCATGGTCTCTGCTTAAGTTTCTGCCCTGTCTTCCCTTCATAATGAACTGTGAACTGTAAGCTAAAACAAACTCCTCCCTCCCCACTGTGCTTTTGGTCACTGTGCTTCTGACAGCAGCGAAAAGCACCTTCGTACGAAATTTCATAGTGGGTACACAATTTTGTAGTCCCGCCCAGCAATACACAATAGCTGTGAGCTTACTTATTTTTATTTTTTTATTTTTATCTTTGGAAACTCGGGCCCTTACATGTGCTAGGCAAGTGCTCTACCACTGAGCTCTACCTTGCCAGTTGTGGTGAGGAATCATGGGTACTTGCAGCTGATGGTCTTGCTCAATGGTCCGAACCCGAGGACTGTGAGGTCTTTGAATGCCTGTGCCCCTAACCTGTGCTGCAGGACTGTGAGGTAGGTGGAGACAGATGCACACAGGACAAGATCAGTGTCCACAGGGGCAGCAAGGGCCAAGAAGGAACATCACAACCTAGTCAGAGCGTTGCTTAGGAACACCTGCTTGGGACTGCACTTCTGCCCTGGCAAGACAAGTCTGAAGTCCCCCATGCTTCCTCTAGGATGAACAGACCTGAGGATGAATGTCAGCTCTTTGCTGTTCCATCAGAGGTACGGGGCGCCTGGGGAGTGACAGTTCGTTTTCTCTTGCCTGAGACTGGGGTGCTGCTTTCCTATAGGCTTCTTTGATCGCTGAGGCTGGTTAATGGTTTATGGTTTATTGGGCTGATGGTTCTGAAGGCTGGGATGTCCAAGAGCAAGATGGCTGGCTTCCCTCCAGGGCCTTCCTCCTGCATCATAAGGTCATTGTAACTTGATGCAGGCAGCCAAGTGTGCCAGCTCAGGCCCTGGTACCTTCCTCTTCTTATAAAGTCACTAAGGCCTCAGGGAACCCTTCCTTTGTGAGAGCATTTATCCCAATTACCTCCCCTAAGCCACAACACCACAAACCATCAACATAGAAATTTGGGGACTAAAGCGCCCACAGGTAAACTTTGGGTCTCCCGCTCAGACCCTGGGGGTGGGGCCGACAACAACAACAAGGACACATTTAACAAGCACAGAGATCAACAGCGTTCTGACTGTGTCCATTGGCAGAGTCTGGGAAGCTCTGCCCTGTAGAGATATGGAGAGCGCAGCCCCTGGTCCCCAGCAAGGCCTGGAGCCAGCCTTAGGCTTTACCACTGGGCTCTCCGCAGGGCTGCACAGGGCACTGCGACTTCCATGACAGATGTTTAGTGGCAGCTTGCATCGACTACCAGTTCTGCACACAGCAGACTGCTGGGGTTGCCTTTTTTTTTTTTTTTTTTTTTTCCTCTTTAGTCATCTGGGAAACATATACACAGGTTTCTACAATGTATAAGAACTGAGAGTGACTATGAGCTAGCATGTTCCAGACTGCCAAGAAATGGTGACACGCAGCAAGACACCTGCCAAGGTCAAGGTGAGAAGAGACAGGTTAACCCAAGTATTCTTTGTGCCAGGAAGTCCAGGATCAAATGGTCCCCCAAAGGCTCATGAGGTACCCGCTGTGGCAGCATTGTTGGATGCTGGAAGCCCTGGGGTTAGATGTCAGGCACACCTTCTTTCCAGGACAATGGCTCTAAGAAGACAGACAACCGAGTGGCTGGAGAGATGGCTCAGTGGTTAAGAGCAATCAGAGATGTGCTTTTTGAAGGTCTCAGGGTCAGTTCCTAGCACCTTACAACCATCTGTAACTCAGTGCCAGGGAATCTGACACCTTCTCCTGACCTCTGCACACGTGAGATGCAGACACACCCACACACAAAGCACTCGTACGAATACAGTTAATAATGAATAATTTTTTTTTAAGATGGGCACTTGAGATAGGAAACCATAAGCAAGCCACTTGCAGAGGACAATGACACAGGACAGTGAAACAGAGGACTTGGCCAGGGACAGTGGCCTTGGATGACCTGTGAGGTGTGGACTTTGGCATCTGAGTGTACATGCAGGATGTAGCCATTTGTCTCTTCCCCATGAATTCTGACCTGGATATGGGGCCTGGGACAAGCTCTGAGTTCAGGGTGGAAAAATCTGACGGTGACCTTCAGTGAGGCCAAGTGTCTGTTTGCAGTGCGTTGCCCAAATGTTTGTGTGGCTTCTCCAGAGGTGCTTGAGGGCAGGTGTGGTACTTTCAGGTTTACCAAGCCTTGAGGCATTGCTGACGTTATTGATGGGAAGATTGAAAAGACAAAGAACCTGGGGTTTAACCTTGGCAAGGAAGCTGGAGAAGGCAAGGAAGAGGGAGGGCGAGCCTAGGGTTGGAGGCCCGGTAACTCAAGAGGTAAAAGCAATTCCTCACAGCTCAGACTCTGGGGGTGGGGAGCACCCACAGTGATCTCCATAAAACAGCCCCAGTGGTCTAAGGAGGGACAGCCAGAGAAAGACCTAAGGGTCAGGAGTTTGGCTTTCCCCTTGGTTTCTGGATGGGTCTCCAGCGATTTCAGCTGCTTGGTGTAGGGAGAAGACGATGGCCCTGAAGCATGCAGGTCTTTCCTATGAGATTACAATAGACTGTTTTCCTGCACAAGGGGCATTCTGAGGTCCTCCTCCTCCTCCTCCTCCTCCTCCTCCTCCTCCTCCTCCTTCTGAAACCAAGCCACATGCAAGGCCACAGATATACTTTGTACCCAGCTGTGTCTCCAAGTCTTCCCTGGTGTGTGTCTGTGTGTGTGTGTAGGGTTACACACCCCCATCATTGTCTACTTTCCTTGATGCTGCCACATAAGAAACTTGGGCAGGAAGGGTTTTATCACAGCGCTCTGTTTAAGGCTGTAGTCTATCATGGTGGTGGAGGTTGTAACTCTGACAACGGGGCAGGAGGTAGCTGGTCACATGTATGAGTTGGAAACCAAGAGAAACAAAGGTTGGTCCTCAGCCAGCTTTCTTCCTGTTCTCTTTTGATCCGGTCCTAGCCCATGGGATGGTGCTGTCATATTCAGAGTGGCCCTTCCTTCCTCAGTTAAATCTCTCCAGAAATGCCTTCGGCTGTCATCTCCTAGGTGACTCCAACTCCCTCCAAGCTGATGGTCAAGATGAGCCATCGTGATGGTCATATAAGCTTGCCTGTAATAATAACAGTATCTACCCCAGGGCCACGTTTCTCTATATAGACAGGCCTATGATAAGGTTAATGAATTAGGCATAGTGAGCGATTATGATGAACAACTCGTACTACAAATACAAGCTACATAATGTGTTCTGCCTCCTCCCAGATACCGCTGGGTTGTGATCACCTTTCCTATGGGGTTGACATTCGATGACCCTGAGCCCATGGAATGAGGTACAATGAGGTAATTGACGCGGATCAGACATTGTGACCCCACCGAACACAAGCACTAGAATTCTGAGACAGTCTTTGAAACCCAGTGAGGTAAGTCGGTGGGCGTCATATGCATGGTGGATCCATGACAACTTGGACAGGATAGGACAAGATCGTCTGGGGGGTTTCATCTTGGTGCTCAGGGTTTGTGCAATGTTTCCTCTCTAGAAACTTCCATGTCCTGTTCCCAGACTAAGGTTGATCACAGGTATCAGAAATCGTGAAAGGGAAACCGGATGGAGAGGGCAGGATGGCTCTTCTGGGAAATGTGCAGTGGAGAGCTGAGAGATGCGGAAATACAGAGAAATGAAAACGGGCACAGGAGACCCCAAGTGTTCAAAGTTTCCCATCCTGCCATTTAAGACCGCAGTACAGCTCCTTCCGCCTGGGGCTCATGCCTGCCTTTCCCAGTGGCCTGTGGAGAAAACACCTTGTTTTACCAGTAAGCACCATCAAAATCCTAAAACTTCATTGTGGGAGGACAAACTACACCTTGGGCGGTCATTAGGCTGACCCTTTCCCCTTTTATCCTGGAGACTGGACATCTGCAGAAGAGATATTTGGAGCATAGGTATGTGGCCTGGGGGGACAGTGCCAGGTCCCATTGCTCCTGGACTACTGTGACACCTCCCTCTATCCCTAGAAGACTGCTTAAAGAGGATGGGTCTGAGAGTGGGGGGGGGGGCATTGAAAATGGATGTGGGTTAGTTAGTACTCTGGAGAAAGGAGTCCCTGGAGGCAAAAGGCAGAGATGCCTACGGAAATCAGGGGGTTGGGGCTGGCAGTCACCCGTCACCTCAGCCAGTCCACTGAGCGTGTGGAGGCCTGTCCCTAGGTTGCCAAGGTGATCTGCAGGCTCCTGCCTGTGAGGAAGGCTGCAGGGGTTGACAGGAGGTTTGTTTTTTTTTCCTCTTGGCCAGCAGTAGGGTATTCATTTTCTCTGACCTGGTTTCCATGGCGTTGGGTATTGTTGCTGTTTAAAGGAGTAACGCACCAGCTCGTGTGAGCGATGTTGAGGACATCGTTGGATCCGCTGGGAAAAAATGGCTTATGTCACTGTCACAACCCAGACAGCCTGAAGACCCTGCACAGGGACCTCACGGCAGCCAGGAGACATGCATAGATGTGCAGCAGTGCGGGACGGAGCTGGAGCCTCAGCACACACCATGTCTGGGGGACAGAGAAGCCACAAAAAACACAGGAAAGGGACAGGCCCGGAGGAAACACACACTGTCACGGTTCAAGGCTCCATGTTAGTGCTTAGATCAAGAAGTCCAGACTCAGCTTGAGCCTCCTGGAACGAGCTGGACCAAAGGTGTGCTAGGGCAACAGGACAGAGTCCCCAAACCGGAAATCTTCACTTGTATTTGAGGGCCAGATCCCCAGAAGATACTTTCCAACCAGACACAGCACTGAGTGGGGATAGAATGCACGAGGAGCTGGTTAGGCAGACTTAAAGCAAAAGTCAAGTTTGCAGAGCTGGGAGGGTGACAGAGAGGCTGGGACCATGAGGAAACCAAAGGGGTGGGACTCGGAGAAGGGCACAGCCCTGTGGACGCTGATGCCCTGTGCCCGCCGGGCTCCAAGGCTCCTTGCCCAGTCTCCTCCACTCACAGACAATGCCCAGGTGTTAGGCACTGGGCTAGTGGAGGTAGGGTGTCTTGGGACTGACAGGTCTGCTGTATCCACTCCATCTCCTACCTTTTTTCTGTGACTCTTACAGTCCTAGGCCTGCTGTGTAATCCATTCATTCCTCTTGGACCTCAACCTTGTCCACGGCAGTCTTCCAACGTCACTGAGAGTCCTTTAGGACTAGATGTTGTCCCAGCCCCGCCCCAAAAACCAAATAAGAAAGGAGAGAAGAACCAGCAAGGAGAAACTCTTAATGGCCTCAAAGACTGTGCCCCATAAGACACAGGCTGAGACAGGGCTTGCTTGGCACTTCTTACTCAGGATGACAAAGAGTGACAGGCTGATTCTGCTTCTTGGGCCACTAGGAGACTGGACCCCTTCCTCTTTCTGACCTTGGGTGGAGGGAGGAAAAGTATGTGGCTAAGACACAGGACGTCTGTTTCCTCAGCCAGCCTTTCTTTTGGAAGAGTATGTAGGGTAGGGCAGGACAGTAGGCTGAACCTGTCAGTACCCTGGCTGTTCATCTTGCCACATTCCCCACACTGTGAGGAGCAGCTGGGGGTCAGAGTGGGGTCAGAAGATCCCTGAACAGGGACAGGGAGTTCCTCCCCCACCCACCAACTGCTTCATCTCCATCCCTTTTAAAGAGTGAGGTTCATATGCACAAGGACAAAACACAGTGGGATGGGGTATTAAATGGGGCCTTGCACATGGAAGGGAAAGGCGTGGTGCTGTTCTGGAAACGGTCCACAATGCCGTGGTGTTGCAACCCGTGTGCCCATCTGTGGACAGGTGGAGGAGCAAACATTTCACACAACAGAACATGGTTCTGCTTGTGGGGAAAGGGAATTTTGGCACACCCTGTAACAGTGAAGGCACTATGTGGTAAGTCAGTGCAAAGAAGACACTGTATGGTTCCACTCACCATGAGGTTCCTAACTTGACAGCGTTAGACAGTGGAGTGTCAAGGCCGAGGCTGGGAATGGGGGTTGAGGGGGGAGCTGGTGTTGAACAGAGCTTCAGTGGGGGAGGGGGAAATCTCTGTCGGCAGACACATGCAGCTGAACTGTATCCTCAAACGTGGCCAGATGTGGTGGTACAAGAATCTTTAGACTGTACTCAAGAGGCAGAGGCAGATATATCTCTGAGTTCAAGGCCAGCCCTGGTCTACAGAGTGAGTTCCAGGACAAGAAAAGATGCATAGAGAAACCCTGTCTTGAAGAAAACCAACCAACCAACCAACCAATAAATGGCTAATTTACATTCTGTGTGTTTCACGGAAATGTAAAAGGTGTCTAAAGCGAAGTCCAGGAGTTCAGCAACTTAAAATACCCAAACTGCCTAGAAATCCCCGTCCCATGCTCAGACTCCAGAGGCCACAGGAGTGCAGAGGTCAGCCGAGCGTCCTGAGGTGGGGCTCCACCCCGCAGGTGGATAGGCCAGGACGGGGGATGTGAGATTATAGTATGGCTTGAGGCTGCTCTCTAACTCTTCTCCCAATTCCTTATTCATGCAACACAAACACATCAAATGTAACACAAGAATGTATGAGACTCACGCTGGACAGACAGACTACTCCAAAGGGCCCTGTGCCCCAGGCTTCTCTCAGCTGTATTTACAGGACAGCAGGGAGGGTCCTTCGTGTGGGTGCCGGAGGTACAGCCAGAGCTCTGTGGCTTTACTCTGGCTTCTTTCTGGAGATGGGAAACTCCTACCCCAGAGATGCCAATTGATCCCTGGGAAATGCTCTTGGGGTTCTGGAGACCTGGAACACCCCAATTGTAGGGTTCCCCTCTGCACACAGCAGGGGCAGGCTAGGGACATAAGGGAAATGTTCTTCTCAGATATGGTGAGGACTCTGTGGAGGACAAGGCTGCTGGGTGAGACTTAGAGGAGAGGGTGTTCTGTCCTGGCTGGAATCTAACCTTCAAAGGCCCCTGGTGTCTGCTGCATTGGATCCACTGAAGCAAGAGCCTCGGGGAGCACATCTGCCATGTGTGGGGATGCCTGACTGACCCAGGATGGGTCACATGACTGTCTTAGTGAATAGATGGCCACATTGCACCCAGCAAATCCACATTAGGGTGGAGGGCTGGGACCCTTGCTGCCTCATAAAACCCTATGTGGGTCAAGGCCATAGGTAGTTAGGCCAGGCCAGTGGAGACAGTTGGGCACCGGGATCCAGTACTAGACCAAGGAAGGGGACTGGGCAACATCTGGAACTTCTCTGAGTGTGACATTAATGCCAGGCCAGTATCTGTTGCCACAGGACAAAGGTGGTTCTGGGGGCAGGGGTGCTGAGGCACCTGGCAAAGCTAGTCAGTTAAGAGGCAAAGATGGCCCTTCCCTCCACATAGGCTCCAAGGAACTTTACCATGCCCTGCTCACCCACCCATTCATGCTGGCAGAGAGGGTTGGGAGGGGGGACAGTGAATCAGCAAGTTGTCCCTGCCACACAGCAGTTAATGAGGTTGGGACTGCCATAAGCCTCAGTCTGGAAGAACCTCAGGAGAGTCATCTACATTGGGGATGGGAGTGGGGGATCAGGAAGGTCTGGAGGGCCTGTCACACGACTCCGAGGGGTGTGGTGTCAGAAGGCTGTGGCACATTTTCCTGGGCACTATAACCTGGGGAGGACAGCCAATTTGAGCTTGTCTATGAGCTGTGGCTCACTGCTTCCTGGCCTGGGATAAGCCACTCCACCTGGTCAAGTGTAAACGTTGTGTAAGCATTGTCCCATGCAATTGTCCTTTCTGGGTCACTCACAGGTTATGCAGATGACAAGGCAGAGGTAAAGCTCAATGGCAGAGGGCTGGGGTTGGGGATACAGAAAGGACCATGGAGGAAAGGTGCAACTCACCAGAGCCTGGGGTACAGCCACACCCCAGAGGGTTTAGAAAGCCTTTGCTATTTGTTTTGCTTCTCGGACGTCACTTAGAAACACTAGGCCCATAATGAGACCTTTGCTACCAAATTTAAATTGCTTTATGGCTTCAAATGTGCACGGAGTTTGCAAGGGTTGAGGTAGGCAAGGTAATTACGACTCTGTGTCTTCCATGTTAGTCTCAAAGATCAGTGTGTGTTTCCAAGTACGGAGAACCGAACTTTTCCTGTGGTAATACAGCACCTGCAGTCCCGACCACCCTGAGGCAGGGGGCTTGCTTGAGCCTCCAAGTGCAGAGCTGGCCTGAGGAAGAAAGCAAAACTTCATCTCCAAAGAGAAATTGAATATATAGCTATAAAAAAATGAAATAATAAACAGTACAGGCAATCCTAATTCATTGTCCTGATGATAATCAAACATGGTAAATATGATGCATGTTTCTATTATATAAATACATTTTATATAATTATATACACTTATATATTTTTATATGTTACATACATTACATGCAATGTATATGTATATATATATAATATATAAAATATGTATTACATATTATGTATAATGTAATATATAATGTATTATATTTTTAATATATATATTATATACACACATAACATGTATATATACATATACAATGTTGACATATGTATACATTATATTCATATTACATACAGATATTTATATATTACAATTGTATAATACATCATAGGAATATTTTAGAACTTTCTAAAGGAAATTTAGATTGTGACTTAAGTAAAGAATCTAAGTATTTTATTATATCTTGATTTATCCACCTATCCATTTGTGTGAGTGTATGCTTACTCATGTGGGGAGCAGGGGGCATGCGTGCCACAGCAAGCATGTGGAGGTCAGAGGACAACCTATGGGAGAGTAGGTTCTCTCCTTCCACTATTTAGGTCCTGGGGATCGAACTCAGGCCGTTGGGCTAGACAGCAAGCATCTTTACAGGCTCAGCCACCTCTCTGTCCTGTGAGTAGTGTTATCTGTCTTTCTATTTTCTGAAAGACAATTCTTGAAGACAATTGTGTTTACTATTTCATTGCGCCTCACAATTTACCCAGCATCCTCCTGTGCTAGATGCATGTTATGTGCGCAGCTTCTGCCCTTGTCCTGACGAATCTCTCCCAGCATGCCGAACTCCCCTGTGACAGTTTCCTTTGCATGGGGTTGCCTCAAAGCTGGGATTCTGCAGACCTTATGGTGTGCCAGTATTTAAGGGTTGAGGTTCCAAGAGGACTCTGCAAACTTCAGATGTTAGATCGGCTCCTGCATTCACTTCCTGGAGCCACAATGACGTATCGTCAGCATTGAACTGTGTTTCCTCGGGATGCTGAGCCAATTGGGAACATCAACTGAGCCGGCACAGCTCATACCTCCTGAACTCCAGGTCCTCAGAAGGACCTGTCCATGGTCCCTTCGATCCCTGCCCAACTGCCTTGCTGGTCTCTCTTCTCTTTTTATTTTTTTTTTCTCTCTCTCCTTCCTTTTTCTTTCTTTCTTCCTTCCTTCCTTCCTTTCCTTCCTTCTTTCTTTTATTTCAAGACAGGATTTCTCTGTGTATCCCTGGACAACTTCAAACTAGCTCTGAAGACCAGAGTGGCCTCGAACTCACAGAGATCTGCCTGTCTCTGCTTCCCAAGTGCTGGGATTAAAGGTGAGCACCACCACATACAGCCCAGCCGGTCTTTCTTCTTATGAGGACCTGGTCAGTTTTAGAGTTAGGACACCCCACCACTCCAGAATGACCTTATCTTGGCCAACTGCAACAGCTCTGTCTTCACAGGGGTTGGTGAACTTATGGCATCTTTGGGGAGATGCTGTTTAGCCTGAAAGGCACCCGGTTGAACTTGTAAGTGGCCGTTGCTGGAGGTCCATGCATGCCACTGGCTGAGAGCTCCCGCTGGTGATTGGAGGTTAGCTGCATGTCATTCTGAAGGACCGGTTCTCATTTTCCACCCGAGTTTCACTACTGGATCTCATCCAAGGGTTTTCTTATTTTAGTGCAGCTCAGCCAGTTTCACCTGGAGTGGGGGGAGGGGGGGAGAACCAGTGTTTGACACAGGCAGGAATAGAGTGAGGCAGCCTTCTCCTGCCCTTTGTAGGAAAGTTCACACTTTCACCGTGTTTCCCATAATGTGTGTGTTGAAACCTGATCCTGAAGCGTGGGAGGAGTGGGGGAGGTGTCTCATGACAGGCTATGACACACAGATGGATCAAGGTCACTGGCAAGAGAGGTGTCTTTGCTGTCCTGTCTTGCTCTCTGGCTGACACCACATGCTGACACATAGGTAGGACCTCATCTGGTGCCCTGGCTCTACCTGAGACTTGTCAGCTTTCTGCACAGTGAGACAGACGATTCTCCCTGGAGGTGGCTTGCGTTGTGCTTTCTGGGGGTCTGTCACAGCAGTGTGCAGTAGACCACCATCTTCTTCTAGCTCTAAGGGCCACAGCGAGATGTCTCCACCCATAACTCCCATTAGTCTCTGGGATGACTGTTATCAGACAGGGAGACTTGCTTAAAATCTGGGAGTGACATATAGGTCAACCACCCAAACCCTAGAAACACAGCAGGAAAGAGCTGGTTCCTGGAAGCTATTAACCAAACAAAGGAGCGAGACTTTTTTGGTTGACCCAAATTGAGTGATGCCTGAGGTAATTAAATGCTTTTCTTATTTATCCTGAGAGCTTTTTCTATATTAAGGATATTGGTCCTTTACCCCCTTCTTACCTATGGTTTTTTTTTTTTTTTTTGCCTTGGTGGGTTTTTCCCCCCTCTGAGGCCAGAGGTTGTTTTTGAGTCTCAGTGTGACGATGATGCCCTTGCTCGGAAGCCTCGTTACACAATCAGAGCTTGTCACCAGACCATGGTCTCAGGGTATGAACAATACCACTGAAGGGGAGAAAACACTTAGCTAGCGCTTCCAAGAGAGGCTGGCATCGAGATGCTCACAGTCATTTCCACAGACGTCACAGGCGTATGCTAGAGCCAAGAAGGCATGGCGGCCCCGATGAAGGTCAGGGATTGGGGGTGGGGGAGGGTTAAAAGCTTCTGTATTTATTCAGAAAGAGCAGACACGGAGGGCCGCTCCGCCCAGTACACAAGTCCTCACTCAATCTTAAGAAGCGATAAGAAATGTAACTTTGATCTGGCCAGCCTTTTGATCGAGCTGTGAATTAAAGGCAAATAGGGGATGTGCTGACCTCTCCCAGAGGCTGGCACTGCCCTGTGCGGGAGGAACCAGACGGAGTTGGGGAAAGAATGAATAGTCTAGATGGCGTGGTGTTACCCCCGTCACAGGTCTGGGCCGAGACAGATTCTGAAGACCCTCTGTTGGCACCTGGCTTTTCCCTTTTCCTGAGTGTCACTGAAGGCCCTTGAAGGGCTTGCTCCTCATCCAATAGCTTAATGTGACTGAGGGAGTGACAAGGACATATCCCCAGGGAATGTGAACCTCTATGTGCTCGAACCATGTCTCCCAAACTTTGGGGAAGAGATCACTTAGGATCCAGCTGGCTCTGGCTGCAGGGGCTGACCAGTTCACCCACAGTCACTACCCAGGAAGGAAAGATGTCAGAATGACTGACAGCCGGCCCTGGGAGGTGGCTTAATACAGGGTGTGAATAACAGAGAGATGAAAAGTTAGAGGTGGGGGAGGGGCACCTGTGCAGCCAGAAGGAGTGCCTGAGTCTCCTGTGCCAAAGAAATGATATAGGGAAGGAATGACGAGGGGGGGATGGGAGGGGGGAAGAAACCTAATCTGGCCATCTCTCAAATGTTACAGTGACAGGGACCTCTACTACAGCATGGCAGAGCTTTGCAAGGGAGCAGGTGGAAGGAGGCTCCCTTCACTAAGGTGAGCAAACCTGCTCTCTCAGGGTTCCAGTGTCACCTCTGAGGGAGACAGGGACAGTGTGGCTTCTCTCTCGTGGGTCCCAAACAGAGTCCCACACTGCTAGGTGGGTGAAGCAAAGCAGTGGGCAGCCTCGTGAGAGTCCTCTCCTTTGTTTTATTTGTAGCCTCTCTGCTTCTCTGTGCTGATGCCCCCGGCTGCTCTCTACCCAGACAGAGCTGAACAGACGCTGGCCTTCCTATGCCCTGTAGGGGAGGGGCCCTGAATGAGACATCCCACACCAAAAC